>NC_092110.1:35170872-35330872 GCF_045679555.1 Salvelinus alpinus | reverse complement strand
GTCATTGAGCTATATACTGTAGGTCACAGTTGTCGTGGAGCTGTATACTGGCGGGCACAGTTATACTGTATGTGTCTTTGCTGCTGTTGTCTGGAATAAACAGGGAATTAGTGTCATCCACACACACACACACACACACACACACACACACACACACACACACACACACACACACACACACACACACACACACACACACACACACACACACACACACACACACACACACACACACACACACACACACACACACACACACACACACACACACCCCACATCAATGTCCTTACTATTTGCTTTGACCAATAAGCTGTTTGGATTAAAGAGCAGGACAACCGTTTTGCCTCGTTCTTATTGTTTTCATCTTTCTCCTTTTCCATCCCCAGGCCTCCAGCATCACAAGAAAGGGAAGGAGCTGTACTGGTTTTAACGACCCTCCTCCGTCGCCATCGACCAGCCATTACCAGATCCAATTTGGACCTCTGGAACTCTACCATTGACGCGCCCCTTCCTCCCCCTCCTCCCGTCCCCTCGTCCCTCTTTATCCCTCACCCACTACCTCCTCGTCTCCCCTCGCCTCCCCCCAGGCCCACAGTGCCAGGCGAGAGGCTCCAGGTCGGCGTGTTTGCACCGTGGAGATAAGGACTCATAGGCTGGACTCGTGGAGAGCAGAGCAGAGAAAGAGAGAGACAGAGAGAAAAGGGGTACAGCTTTGGTGACCTGTGTTCTGTGGCGTCTGGCCTCTCCTCTCCTATCAGCTGTGTGGCTGCGGTAGCATAGAGACCGTTGGAGGCCACTGGCATGGTGCTGGCAACAGTGACCTGGTTTTGACAGAAAGGCAGAGGGGGTAGAGACTTCTTTTGGACACGGGGGAAGAGCAAATAAAGATGGATGATATCTGGTAGCCCGCTGTTACACTACACCCCCCTACTGCAGATTATCTTCTCTGTGTTGACACTGTATTCGTCGTCGTCCATATTATCTGGGTAATTATCTGCATGTTAACAAATGGACATGCGCCCATCGGACTGGCTGTGTATGGATTTGGATTGTGACTGTAATCATAATGCTGTTAGGTTTTTAATGTGCATTTCTGAAATGTAATCTTCATTTGGCCAGCGCTCAGGAAATACTTTAGTTATGCTTTCTTAAAAGATGGTTGAGGTACGGATGAGGAATGATTGAAGAATGGTTGAGGTACGGATGAGGAATGTTTGAAGAATGGTTGAGGTACGGATGAGGAATGATTGAAGAATGGTTGAGGTACGGATGAGGAATGATTGAAGAATGGTTGAGGTACGGATGAGGAATGATTGAAGAATGGTTGAGGTACGGATGAGGAATGATTGAAGAATGGTTGAGGGAGGCGACCATAAAGGTGTTTGATAGTATTGGTTTATATATGAACTCATATTTTAGTTAGAGGAAGGGAAACACGACGTTAATTCAACAACATCAATCAGCCCAGCATATCAAACTGCTGATCAAGTATTTCATCATTTTAATGTGTTCCATTGATGTTACTGTCGTTTGTAAATACATGCCATTTTTTGTCGTTTTAAAAGTCGAATCTTAGTGTGTCCTTTCTCTTGCTTTTGTCAAGAAATAATATAATTATCAATAAATATTTTTATGGTAAATTCAGACTTTCTTTCACTATCTGTCTGGATTTCTTTGAGTGATTCACTTATTTATTATTGATCATTAAATGGACCAATTATTTCATTATTATATGGACCAGTCAGCATAAAGTAAAAAGTATGAACCCAGAGGCAAAACTGATAGCAATGATATCATCAGCACGTCTGGTTGTAATGATATCATCAGGACGTCTGGTTGTTAACTAACTGGTTGTAATGATATCATCAGGACGTCTGGTTGTAATGATATCATCAGGACGTCTGGTTGTAATGATATCATCAGGACGTCTGGTTGTAATGATATCATCAGGACGTCTGGTTGTAATGATATCATCAGGACGTCTGGTTGTAATGATATCATCAGCACGTCTGGTTGTAATGATATCATCAGGACGTCTGGTTGTTAACTAACTGGTTGTAATGATATCATCAGGATGTCTGGTTGTTAACTAACTGGTTGCAATGATATCATCAGGACGTCTGGTTGTAATGATATCATCAGGACGTCTGGTTGTAATGATATCATCTGGACGTCTGGTTGTTAACTAACTGGTTGTAATGATATCATCAGGACGTCTGGTTGTTAACTAACTGGTTGTAATGATATCATCAGGACGTCTGGTTGTAATGATATCATCAGGACGTCTGGTTGTAATGATATCATCAGCACGTCTGGTTGTAATGATATCATCAGGACGTCTGGTTGTTAACTAACTGGTTGTAATGATATCATCAGGACGTCTGGTTGTTAACTAACTGGTTGTAATGATATCATCAGGACGTCTGGTTGTAATGATATCATCAGGACGTCTGGTTGTAATGATATCATCAGGACGTCTGGTTGTAATGATATCATCAGGACGTCTGGTTGTAATGATATCATCAGGACGTCTGGTTGTAATGATATCATCAGCACGTCTGGTTGTAATGATATCATCAGGACGTCTGGTTGTTAACTAACTGGTTGTAATGATATCATCAGGACGTCTGGTTGTTAACTAACTGGTTGTAATGATATCATCAGGACGTCTGGTTGTAATGATATCATCAGGACGTCTGGTTGTAATGATATCATCAGGACGTCTGGTTGTAATGATATCATCAGGACGTCTGGTTGTAATGATATCATCAGGACGTCTGGTTGTTAACTAACTGGTTGTAATGATATCATCAGGACGTCTGGTTGTAATGATATCATCAGGACGTCTGGTTGTAATGATATCATCAGGACGTCTGGTTGTTGACTAACTGGTTGTAATGATATCATCAGGACGTCTGGTTGTAATGATATCATCAGGATGTCTGGTTGTAATGATATCATCAGGACGTCTGGTTGTAATGATATCATCAGGACGTCTGGTTGTTGACTAACTGGTTGTAATGATATCATCAGGACGTCTGGTTGTAATGATATCATCAGGACGTCTGGTTGTAATGATATCATCAGGACGTCTGGTTGTTAACTAACTGGTTGTAATGATATCATCAGGACATCTGGTTGTTGACTAACTGGTTGTAATGATATCATCAGGACGTCTGGTTGTAATGATATCATCAGGATGTCTGGTTGTAAAAGGAAATAGTTGCTGTCCAAAATATGGCGTCTTTCCTATCATGTGTTGACGTTGTCATGAGTATGTATACAACTGTCTTTACCTAAGATCAAATTACAACCAGACAATTACGGAATAGTCACATTACATGTCCAATTTTGCCTGCTGGGAAAGCTGGTGATAAACAAATGCCTGAAGGTATATGTGACACTTGAAATGATCATGTTTGAGTTGTCATTGTAAACAACATAGTTTTGTGGGGCATAAATGAAGTGAAACAGAATTCAGTTCCAAATTCTCAAGGTTGGTGTTCTTTTCCAGCCTCAATCCAAAGACCTTTCATTCCATTCCGTTCCACCCCCATTTGACACTTTGTCACCTATAAAGTGGGAACGAGCGGTGAATTTCAGTTATGTGTAATCAAAGATGCCTCCAACGCTCCCAGTTAGGTTCCCTGTTAAGTCTCCACGTTGAGCTAAGTTTTGCTGCTCTGTTGATATTTGTGGTACACTATCATCAGTGTCCACTGCCGTAGAGGATGTTTTCAATGTAATTGGTCATGGCGTGGGAAACTTAGAATGCACATTTGTTTTTCGATGTGCTGAAGCAGAGGTGTCAATGTGAACCACTTACTTGCAGCAAGTAGCTATGGACAGTGCTGCCCTCTGGTGGAGAGTTCTCCTTAGTACTCCAGATAAGCAAAATGCCATCCGCCAGCACCGAGAGTAAAGTACCTGAGTGAGCATAACTGCTATAGGTCATGTTCATTTATATCCACATGGGAACTGAAATAGAGAATAATTTGAGTTAAGAATGCTCATTAGGTATATTCCTGCATCAACATTTATTGACCGGGATCATGAATGACACCAGTGGGAACAAAAAAAGTATTTGTTACATAATAATGATAATATGCCATTTAGCAGACGCTTTTATCAAAAAGCAACCTACAGCCATGCATTTTTCATACGGGTGGCCCCAGCGGGAATGAAATCTACGACCCACGGCGTTGTAAGTGCTGTGCTCTACCGACTGAGCCGCATAGGACCATTCACAGTGATCATACCGTGAGTTTTTCTACATCATCAGAGGCCCTAAAGGTTGTTATTGTAAATGTTTTCTCATTGTATGGCTGGTTAGATAAAGGCAAAATAATAAATAAGTAAATAAATGCTAGACCACGAATATGCCATGTAACATGATAATCCCCAACATCATGTACAGTAACAGAAACCCAAACTGACCCAGAGTCAGTTACCAGAATGACACGTTGTCCACCTGACAGCAGGTCATCTGAGTTACTGTAATAGAATCCCAAACTGACCCAGAGTCAGTTACCAGAATGACACGTTGTCCACCTGACAGCAGGTCATCTGAGTTACTGTAATAGAAACCCAAACTGACCCAGAGTCAGCTACCAGAATGACACGTTGTCCACCTGACAGCAGGTCATCTGAGTTACTGTAATAGAAACCAAAACTGACCCAGATTTAGTTACCAGGCGAAGTGAGGCGAAGGATCATGGGATGGAGTCACATGTCTTGTAAAAAAAAATTTTTGTTGAAATTCTTACTTTCACATTTATTATGCTTATTTATTACAATTAATTAATTGAGGCCTGTTTGACACAATTGTTTTAAAGTCCTATTTAATATGACGGATGTGTTGGTGATAACATTGTTCAATGTGGTTTTATGGCAGCCTAACTTTCAGCTGATTTGACCTTATTGGTTAAATTGATTTCAAAATTGCTGGTATGTTAGCAGATCAGTTTCTTTGTTCCTTTACCTTGTTATAGACTACCAGGTTATTGGTCTTGAATTGCAGCCAGGTGACATTTCTTGGACAACAACCAAGTTTTAATGTCAGAGAATGGCTGTGCATTTGCTGGCCTAAAGTGTCTGTCACATTGGCTGCGTTTATACAGGCAGCCCAATTCTGATCTTTGCCCAATTATTGGTCTTTTGACAAATCACATATTTTGCCAGTAAAAAGACAAAAGATCATAATTGGGCTGCATGTGTAAACACAGCCAAAATGTCACACAGTACTATAATAACGATATGAACACATGCAACACTTCCATGGAACCACTGGCCCATCGATGAACATTTGACATAGTCTGACATGTGACAATATCAACATGATCTCACAAACACGAGTCAAAATTAGACGTTTGGCCAACTGCCACCTACACACCTCGTGAAAAAACACCATCAACATTGATCTATGAACTCTCCTTCCTTTCTAGTTAGTTATATGTTCTTTCTGGCAAATCAAGTAGACTTGTCACCTGACTCCAGCTGTAAATGCATTATAGGTCGTTAACTTTATGCATCCACACTTTAACTCACATAGCACCATACCAGGTGTTCAGTGGTTAATCCACATGTGAAATCATGTGATTTTTCTGTTAGGGTCTGTGTGTGCGTGCGAGCTTGCAGGAGTGTTGTGGTTTTACTGTACAACTGTGGTGGTCTCACGGTCTCATTCAGAAAGTCACTTTCGGTGGTTAAGTGACAGCACACCTCCCCCACAAGCCCTGGCCTCATTTTGATAGCTACGGTATACATGAAATCCCAGATTGAAAATAAATGTTAGCTAAATTCATTCTAATACAGTATAACACATACATATAAATGTAGTCAAAATGCAATGAAGGGGTTTGATATTACTTTGATATTTTATGATATGAATGCATAAGATGCATACAAAGAATCTTTTACATACAGTTACTGCACTTATGAAAACAGACCAATTCATTTGATAAATGTCATGGCCTTTTCTTTTCCTGTATATCATTTATGTATTTTTCTATAAATACGTGGGATCCACACACCCAGCAAGTCTTCCCCTAATAGAAAAACTGAGTTAATACTAAGATTGGTGAGGTGACAAAACCATTGCACTCATTCTAAACAACATCTTCTCTCAGTAATGTAGCCAGTTCTAGATTAATGTTAATAGTGTATTGTACCAGTCTGTTTAGAATAGTCTGTTAACACTTTACTCCTTGTAATCCATGTCATTGTCAAACAGACTGGCCTTTTGGCAATCTTCAGATATGAACAATCTAACATGACACAGAGTACAAGCAGTGGAATGTTAGCTAAACAGATTGGTACCCAGGCTAGAGGAATGTTCGGTAAACAGACTGGTACCCGGGCTAGAGGAATGTTAGCTAAACATACTGGTACCCAGGCTAGAGGAATGTTAGCTAAACAGACTGGTACCCAGGCTAGAGGAATGTTAGCTAAACAGACTGGTACCCAGGATAGAGGAATGTTAGCTAAACAGACTGGTACCCAGGCTAGAGGAATGTTAGCTTAACAGACTGGTACCCAGGCTAGAGGAATGTTAGCTAAACAGACTGGTACCCAGGTTAGTCTCTGAAGACCGGTACCCAGGCTAGAGGAATGTTAGCTAAACAGACTGGTACCCAGGTTAGTCTCTGAAGACCGGTACCCAGGCTAGTAATTTCCTACA
Organism: Salvelinus alpinus; assembly: GCF_045679555.1. NCBI lineage: Eukaryota > Metazoa > Chordata > Actinopteri > Salmoniformes > Salmonidae > Salvelinus > Salvelinus alpinus. Next base: position 35,324,193 of record NC_092110.1, on the reverse strand, counting down.
CACCTGAAGGGTTTTCTGGCTGGAGTGTGACAGACTGCATGACCTGACAGCACCAACTCCTGTCTTCCCGTCACACAGTTCAAAGAAAAGCTTAATGGATTTCAAATCAATCAAATCAAATGTTATTTGTCACATGCTTTGTAAACAACGGATGTAGACTGACAGTGAAATTCTTAATGATGGGCCCTTCCCAACCATGCTGAGAGAAAAAAAGTATTAATATAATAATGTTAAAATAATAACACAAGGAATAAATACACAACGAGTAAAGATAACGTGGCTATACACAGTACCGAGTCGAGGTAACTGATGTAGATATGTAGATATATGTACATATTTACATACCTTACCTTCCTGCCAAAATAGAACATAGATACTGAACACTTTTTGTATACAGTGTTCTTATAGCTCTGAGAAAGATAAACTACCTAGACATGTGACCAGAAGAAGGCTGACTTCGAGGTTTTACTGAGTTCATTGCCATTCCTATCAGAACGTTTGGCTTACCTTTTCATTTGTCTTTTTACTGTATTTTATTGTCTGGGGCTTTTGTTTTGACAGGAAAGTCTTGTGACTTGGAGAAACGCCCATGTCCACTGCCCTCATGAGGACTATTGTCCTACAGTGACCATGCTGAAATTCACCATTGGAAAAGTTCTGTCAGATTTAGTGACATTTAATCATTGTAAATATGTCACCTAAGCTGACATATTAGGTGTCACTGAAGCTAACATATTAGGTACTGTTGAATACTTGTTCCTGACTGGCTTGAAGGGCATTCTAGACAGTACATTATTTCTCTATATAACGCACGATATATCAGCACGGTAGTAATCAATGGCTTTAGTTCATTCTTACATGTTCTATGTTTGAGGTGCTTTGAAAGTTGAATTGAAAACATTATTGGCATTGCTGAATACGATCGTGGAACACACCTTTCACGTCGTTCATTATTTTCCATAGAACGTATATACCCCTCGTTGACTTTCCCGTACGTGTCACTTTTGGTGGCATATTACTTATGTCACTAAAATAACTTATTAGCTATATGTCACATAGAATGGCTACGATTAAGGACAGGTAAAACGAGGGAGAGAGACTTAGGAGGGAAAGTTATGTGAAAAACATTGAGAGGGAAACTTTCCAAGCTGAACTTCTAACAGGAAGTTTGTGGGTAGACAGGATGTTCTGCACTGTTGTTGATGGAAATATACAAGAATAATCTATGTTTTTTGAACAGAGCAGGCACTCAATACCTATGGCTTGAATTCACACAAGATCAGAACAATAGCAGGTTGCTGCTGCAGGAAAGAGATCTCTACTCTTGATTAGTAATTCATCAAACACTGTCTTAACTAAGGTGTTGCTATTTCATACTGATGCCAAAACATGTATGTTTGGCCCCAAAAAAAAGTAAAAAGAAAACTGAAGGAGACACGAATAAGAGACATACAGTGCATTCAGAAAGTATTCAGACTCCTTGACTTTTTCCACATTTTGTTACGTTACAGCTTTATTATAAAATTGATTAAATTTAAAAAAAAGTCCTCATCAATCTACACACAATAGCCCAGAATGACAAAGTGAAAACAGATTTTTAGAAATGTTTGCAAATGTATTAAAATTAAGAAACAGAAATACCTTATTTACAAAAGTATTCAGGCCAAAAGGCAGCTAAAGGACTCTCAGACCATGCGAAACAAGATTCTCTGGTCTGATGAAACCAAGATTGAACTCTTTGGCCTGATTGCCAAGCATCACATCTGGAGGAAACCTCTGAAGGAAACCTGGCACCATCCCTAACATGAAGCGTGGTGGTGGCAGCATCATGCTGTGGGGATGTTTTTCAGCGGCAGGGACTGGGAGACTAGTCAGGATCAAGAAAAAGATGAACGAAGCAAAGTATAGAGAGATCCTTGATGAAAACCTGCTCCAGAGCGCTAAGGACTTCAGACTGGGGTGAAGGTTCACCTTCCAACAGGACAATGACCCTAAGCACACTGCCAAGACAACGCAGGATGTGCTTCAGGACAAGTCTTTGAATGTTCTTGAGTGGCCCAGCCAGAGCCCGGACTTGAACCCGATTGAACTTCTCTGGAGAGACCTGAAAATAGCTGGGCAGCAACGCTCCCCATCCAACGTCACAGAAGAGGATCTGCAGAGAAAAATGGGAGAAACTCCTCAAATACAGGTGTGCCAAGCTTGTAACGTCATACCCAAGAAGACTCGGGGCTGTAATCATTGCCAAAGGTACTTCAACACAGTACTGAGTAAATGGTCTGAATACTAATGTAAATGTGCTATTCCAGTTTTTTTTTTAAATATACATTTAAACATTTATACAGTCTGAAAACCTGTTTTTGCTTTGTCATTATGGGTTATTGTATGTAGATTATTGAGGGGAAAACGATCTAATCCATTTTAGAATAAAGTAAATTCTGTAAGGGTCTTTTTTGTTCCAATGTGTTCTCAGTGTGGGACATGAATTAGATACTGGAACAGCTGTGATGTTACGTGTGTGTGTGTGTTCCTCTTATGCCCTTTCAGCGTCACCTATTTAAGAGGAATTAGCATGACCATTACCACAGGACATCTGGACACCCCCGAAACAGTCCAATAGGAAGACATGGTAGTGGAGAGCACTGCACACACCACTACCATGTGACACCCAGTAATAGATGAGAAATGGGGAAATTAACATCTTCTGTAAATGACACGTCAGTCATTTCTTGCAAAGAAGTTGAAGCATCACCGTTGACGGAAATCCTGATTAGAAAATGAAACTCACCCAATTCAGGCCTACATGTACACTGGAAACAAAGTGATTCAGTCAATATTGTTTCCATGCTATTTCACTTATGTTATTATGCTACTGCACTGTAATCATGTTGCATCAAATAACTGTTGACATACAGCTTTCATCTCAATCGATCCCGGGTTTAATGTGAGTGTAGCGAAATGCTTGTGCTTCTAGTTCCCACAGTGCAGTAAAATCTAACAAGTAATCTAACAATTCCACAACAACTACCTAATACACTCAAATGTAAAGGGATGGAATAAGAATATGTACATATAAATATATGGATCAGTGATGACCGAGCTGCATAGGCAATAGATGGTATAACATTTTATTTTTAATTTTACTTTTATTTAACTAGGCAAGTCAGTTAAGAACAAATTATTATTTTCAATGATGGCCTAGGAACATTGGGATAACTGCCTTTTTCAGGGGCAGAACCATACAGTATATATGTACATATGAGATGAGTAATGTAAGATATGTAAACATTCTTAAAGTGACATTTATTAAAGTGGCCAATGATTTTGAGTCTATATGTTGGCAGCAGCGTCTCTGTGTTAGTGATTGCTGTTTAACAGTCTGATGGCCTTGAGATAGAAGCTGTTTAATAGTCTCTCGGTCCCAACTTTGATGCACCTGTACTGACCGTGCCTTCTGGATGATAGTGGGGTGAACAGGCAGTGGCTCAGGTGGTTGTTGTCCTTGATGATCTTTTTGGCCTTCCTGTGACATCGGGTGCTGTAGGTGTCCTGGAGGGCAGGTAGTTTGCCCGGTGATGCGTTGTGCAGACCGCACCACCTTCTGGAGAGCCTTGCGGTTGTGGGCGGTGTAGTTGCTGTACCAGGCGGTGATACAGCCCGACAGGATGCTCTCAATTGTGCACATTTTTTCAGCCTCCTGAGGTTGAAGAGGTGCTGTTGCGCCTTCTTCACCACGCTGTCTGTGTGGGTGGACCACTTCAGTTTGTCCGTGATGTGTACACAGAGGAACTTAAAACTTTCCACCTTCTCCACTACTGCCCCGTTGATGTGGATGGGGGGAGGTTCCTGAAGTCCACGATCATCTCCTTTGTTCTGCTGACGTTGAGTGAAAGGTTGTTTTCCTGACACCACACTCCGAGTGCCCTCACCGCCTCCCTGTAGGCTGTCTCGTTGTTGTTGGTGATCAAGCCCACTACTGTTGTGTCATCTGCAAACTTGATAATTGAGTTGGAGGCATGCATGGCCACGCAGTCATGGGTGAATAGGGAGTACAAGAGGGGGCTGAGCACACACCCTTGTGGGGTCCCAGTGTTGCGGATCAGCAAGGTGGAGATGTTGTTTCCTACCTTCACCACCTAGGGCGGCCCGTCAGAAAGTCCAGGACCCAGTTGCACAGGGCGGTGTTGAGACCCAGGGCCTCAAGCTTAATGATGAGCTTGGAGGGTACTATGGTGTTGAATGCTGAGCTGTAGTCAATGAACAGCATTCTTACATAGGTATTCCTCTTGTCCAGATGGGATAGGGCAGTGTACAGTGTGATGGCGATTGCATCGTCTGTGGATCTATTGGGGCGGTATGCAAATTGAAGTTGGTCTAGGGTGGCAGGTAAGGTGGCAGTGATATGATCCTTGACTAGTCTCTCAAAGCACTCCATGATGACAGAAGTGAGTGCTACGGGACGATAGTCATCTAGTTCAGTTATCTTTGACTTCTTGGGTACAGAGACAATGGTAGCCCTCTTGAAGCATGTGGGGACAGCAGACTGGGATAGGGATTGATTGAATATGTCCGTAAACACACCAGCCAGCTGGTCTGCGCATTCTCTGCGGATGCGGATAGTGATGCCGTCAGGGCCGGCAGCCCTGCGAGGGTTAACACGTCTAAATGTCTTACTCACGTTGGTGACGGAGAAGGAGAGGGGGAGTCTCTGCCTATGGGACGGTAGAAGCAAAATGGAGTCATGGTTGGATTTGCCGAAGGGAGGGCAGAGGAGGGCCTTGTATGCATTGCGGAAGTTAGAGCATCAGTGATCCAGTGTGTTGCCTGTACAATTCCTACAATCAATATGCTGGTAGAATTTAGTTAGCCTTGTTCTCAAATTTGCTTTGTTAAAATCCCCAGCTACAATAAATGCAGCCTCAGGATATATTGTTTCCAGTTTGCATAGAGTCCAGTGAAGTTCCTTGAGGGCTGTCGTGGTATTGGCGGTGACAATCACCGACGAGAATTCTCTTGGGAGATAAAATGGTCGGCATTTGATTGTGAGGAATTCTAGGTCAGGTGAACAAAAGGACTTGAGTTCCTGTATGTTGTTACGATTACACCATGTGTCGTTAATCATGAAGCATACATCCCCGCCCTTCTTCTTCCCAGAGAGATGTTTATTTCTCTCAGAACGACGCATGAAGAATCCCGGTGGCTGTACAGACTCCGACAACATATCCCGACCGATCCATGTTTCCGTGAAACAGAGAATGTTATCATCTCTGATGTCTCTCTGGAAAGCAACAATTGTCCTAATTTCGTCTACCTTGTTGTCTAGAGACTGGACATTGGCGAGTAATATACTCGGAAGCGGTGGGTGGTGTGCATGCCTTCGGAAGTCTGACCAGGAGGTTGCTCCGTCTACCTCTTCTGCGGCGACGTTGTTTTGGGTCGGTCGTGCGAACAAAGGATCCGATTCGGGAAAGTCGTATTCCTGGTCGTAATGTTGGTAAGTTGACATCGCTCTGATATCCAATAGTTCTTCCTGGCTGTATGTAATAACATGTCTTACTCTTTTGGTCCAGACAGGATCAGATACATGGGCTACACATACTGAGACAGAGAGAAGCTGTTTCTGTCTCTCGGGTGATATATCTGGTGAAATTCAGCCACTTGTGAATTGATGTAAAATTATGAAAACACAGAGAGTGACAAAAGATAAATTAGTATCATTATTTAAAAAATGTATTGGTCATTTATTTGCGGAAGCTTGTCATCCAAGAATACACGGCACTGGATTGGTTGATTGCAAATTCAATTTGTATGTATTTTTTGCTCTGTCACAAAATACTGTAAAGACAAATGTAACTTCTCTATCTACAATAAAGAAGATCTAAATGACATACTGTTCCCTAAAACAAAGGCATGTTTGTCATGCAACTGTTCTAGTGTGATTTCCCACACCCTGTTTTCTTCCAGTAAATTGACTGGTAAGCATTCTATGGTCTGTCTCGCCCCCGTGTCTTCCCCTGCTGAAGTTTATGGCTTCGTGACAGGCACCTGACTGAACAATAACCACAGCAAGTACTTAAGCAGAGGACAGAGTGACAGTTCTCCATCACCAGCCAGTGGCTTCAAGACAATCTACACACACACACACAGGTGAGTAGTCACAGACACAGACAGACACACACACGCTTCCTGTTTCAGAAACATCTGACGCTTACTGTAGCTCCCTGTATGATCTGTCTCCTGTTGTTCTTAGTAAATCTCTGCTGTCTTTCTCCTCAGAATGAAGTTGTTGGTAGTTGTGGCTGCTGCTCTGGCAGTGGCGAGTGCCGCTAGCTTCTCATTGGAGGACTTGGAGTTCCATGCCTGGAAACTGAAGTTTGGTAAGAGAAGCATCTCTTTTCACGTCAGCTTGTTTCACTTTAGCTTCTTATCATTGACAACAATGGAGTCTGTGACTATCTCCTCATTTCTTCATGTTTCTTATCAATCTGAGCCTCTGCTCTCTTGTTATCCTGTTTAATGGAGTCTGTGACTATCTCCTCATTTCTTCATGTTTCTTATCAATCTGAGCCTCTGCTCTCTCGTTATCCTGTTTAATGGAGTCTGTGACTATCTCCTCATTTCTTCATGTTTCTTATCAATCTGAGCCTCTGCTCTCTTGTTATCCTGTTTAATGGAGTCTGTGACTATCTCCTCATTTCTTCATGTTTCTTATCAATCTGAACCCTTGCTCTCTTGTTATCCTGTTTAATGTGATGTAGAGCAGGATGACAACAACCTTTTCTTTCACAAGAGCTGCTTACAGACAACTACAAATGTCTCGAAATACTCACAGCCTGCATAGTATGTTATTATATTTGGTGATATTTAATAGAGGCACCGGTTAATCCTGAACGTCTGGCTTTATTGTTTTCTATTGTTTCCTCACGGAGGGCCTTGAGATAAGTAGATTTAACATGGACTTAAGTCAATAAAACATGGATTTACTGTAATTCAAAAATAGTCATGTTTAGTCAACTTATCTCAAGTCTGAATAAGGCCTTGAATGAACTGACTTTGACTCCTACAGGGAAGTCGTACAGCTCTCAGGTGGAGGAGGCTCAGCGTATGAGCTCCTGGATCTCTAACCGGAAGCTGGTAGTGGTTCACAACATGCTGGCTGACAAGGGCATCAAGTCCTACCGTCTGGGCATGACCTACTTCGCTGACATGGTACGGCCCAGAAACTTGTCACTGTAGACATAGAACAGATCACATACGTATATGTCAATTTATGAAGGATAAAATGATTAAATGAACAATAGAAGGATCTCTCTTTGTCTGTCCCATTTTCAGATTTACAGCATTCATAGAAAAATAAAGAAAACTGACACGATTAAATTGACAATTAAATTGACATGATTTTGATGAACTATGGACTTGTTAATATTTTTGTGATCTGTATCTTTTATCTGAACTAAATCATGAAAAACAATAGAAGGATAGACCCCCCCCCCCCCAAAAAAAAAAACAAGGGAAATAGTCTTTCTGAAATAATTTTGTCCATTGATAATAAATAATTATTATAACGGATTGGATTTATATAGAGCCTTTCTACCAACTAAGGTTCTCAATGCGTTTTACATAGTAAGTGGAAAACCTACCTCATCCACCACCAATGTATCTAATATAAATGATGTATAAATTAGTATGTGTATCTATTGTTGTGCCCCTCTATCGCAGGATAATGAGGAGTACAGACGCGTCATCTCCCAGGGCTGCCTGGGCTCCTTCAACGCCTCCAAGGCCCGCGGCTCTACCTTCTTCCCAATGCTTGGGGACAACGACCTGCCCACCACCGTGGACTGGAGGGACAAGGGCTACGTCACGCCCATCAAGGACCAGAAGCAATGCGGCTCCTGCTGGGCATTCAGTGCGGTAAGAGAGGGAGAGGGAGGGAAGGGGTTAAGAGAGTGAGTTAACTACATCCTAAACTCTGCTCTAGTCAGATGTAGTTGAGCAGTAGAGGCTGGTGGGAGGAGCTATAGGGGGATGGGCTCATTGTAAAAGCTGGAATGGAATTAATGGAACAGTATCAAACTCATCAAACATATGGAAACCACATGTTTGACTCTGTTCCGTTTATTCCATTTCAGCCATTACATTGAGAACTCCTACAGCTCCTCCCACCAGCCTCCACTGTAGAGTAATTGGTCAGCCTGTTCTAATACTTGTTCTCTTTTGTCTTGTGCGTGGTGAGAGAGAAACAATATCCCCAGTCTGTAAATGTTTCCATTTTTGTATTCAGCTGTTTTCAAAACACTGTGGGTTGTGACCCTAAAACTTAGCAAAGGTACATCTATTAGAATGTGAGCGTCCTTCATTTGACATTTCCCTGCCATGTCTCTCTAACTCCCCATCTCCCTCCCTCAGACTGGATCTCTGGAAGGACAGTACTATAAGAAGACCAATAAGCTGGTGTCCCTCAGTGAGCAGCAGCTGGTTGACTGCTCCGGCGATTTCGGCAACATGGGCTGTATGGGCGGTCTCATGGACCAGGCCTTCGAGTACATCAAGTCCTTGGCCCCTGGAGGCGTGGATACTGAGGACTCCTACCCCTACCAGGCTGAGGTAAGTACTGAGCAGTGAGCAGTGGGAAGGGTTGTGTTCATTAGGGTCAAATGTTTAAAAACATTTCCCAATGGAAAACGAAAACTAGCATTTCTTAATGAACTCATTAGGCCTTCCCTGTTTCAGTCCATTTTTAATGTCATCCTTCTCCCAATGTGGGGCACACAACGTAGTAGTAGGCCATGACAGGGGTTTTCAAACCTCTCCCTCGTTCCATGTATCTGAACTTCCAGAGCTAGCACACCTTATTGAGCTTGTTGACTAATTATGGGTAACGTCTGGGGGTCCCGGAGGAGAGGTTTGAAAACACTGGGATATGACGCCTTTCTGACTCAAGGAAGTAGCACAACACTGCCATCTATGGTATATATTTAGCGGTGCAATAGATTCTGACAGAAAGGAGCATTATTTTACAACGATGCATTTAGGTATGAATTTTAGGTTTTAAATTCGCTATGATGTATGTGCTTGCACTTCTACTAGTTCATGCTATTTTTGCCAATTTTAATGTAGAAAACTTAATATTTAAGAAAACTTCCTATTTTTACGCTCAGTCAAAATAATGCTGTGGAATCCCTCATAAAACGTTTCTATGGAAACGCGTAAACAACTAGCAACTATGCTTCTGTAGTGTTTATTTAACAATGTCTTTCCTTTGACAGGACAAGACGTGCCGCTACAAGCCCGACAGTGTGGGTGCCACCTGCAGCGGGTTTGTTGATGTGACCAGTGGTGACGAGAAGGCACTGCAGCAGGCGGTGGCCACCGTGGGACCGGTGTCGGTGGCTATCGATGCCGCACACTCCTCCTTCCAGCTCTACGACTCAGGTGAGGTCTTTTTGGACACACCTCTCTCTAGAGGAATCATGTTATGCCTTTTAAGACACGGCTCTCTCCAGCCTGAACCTACACCTGTCATCTTGGTCACACTTTAAACAAACTACACCTCTAATGTGCAATCACGCCTTCATAAACCCTTGATAAGGCCCATGTATATGCTTCACACATCTTTTATAAGCAAATAACAGGTCCTGACATCTGGTTCTTTACCAAATGTGGCATAACCTTATATAGTTTATAGTATGACATTTTCTTATGAATGATTTGTGAAGCATTTATGTAGGCCTTATAAAGGGCTTATGAAGGCTTCATTGAGACGGACTCCATAACTGGTTGTTCATAACTGTGAACTGACTGTGACTTGCGGTTCTGGACGGCAGGTAGCTTAGCGGTTAAACGGTTGGGCCAGTAACTGAAAGGTTGCTGGTTAGAATCCCTGCGCTGACTACTTGAAAATCTGTCAATGTGCTCTTGAGCAAGGCACTTAACCCTAATAGCACCTGTAAGTCGCTTTGGATAAGAGCGTCTGCTAAGTATATGCTCCCTGTGTGTTTTGTACATCGAATGCAATATATTGACTTAGGTGTCAACAACTGTGACCCCTTTCTTTTGCAAAAGCCTCACAATGTGACAAATATAAACTGATACCAGGCTGACATTGGGTGCATATTGAGAATAATGACATGTTTGTTTATTCCCAGGTGTCTATGATGAGCTAGAGTGCAGCAGTGATGATCTAGATCATGGTGTGCTGGCTGTGGGCTACGGCACTAGTGATGACGGCCAGGACTACTGGCTGGTGAAGAACAGGTAAACAACAACATATTGCATACTGTATCAAATAAAGCTAGGCCTATTGGATTGGTCAAGAGCAACCATAAATCAATGGCGTTGCAGCTGCATTCCATAATCTCAGTACTGTCAAAGATGGGCTCTGGTAAAACAGGACTGAGGACTGAGGGGGTATTTTAGTTAGCATGGTTCCTGATGTACCCATAGCAAACTGTGATGCTAAAAACAGGTGGGGGAAGCAGTCCGACACACTAATATCAATGAACGATGTTATGCTATTGCTAAATGCTAAGTCAGTGGTTGCTTGATGAACGATGTTATGCTATTGCTAAATGCTAAGTCAGTGGTTGCTTGATGAACGATGTTATGCTATTGCTAAATGCTAAGTCAGTGGTTGCTTGATGAACGATGTTATGCTATTGCTAAATGCTAAGTCAGTGGTTGCTTGATGAACGATGTTATGCTATTGCTAAATGCTAAGTCAGTGGTTGCTTGATGAACGATGTTATGCTATTGCTAAATGCTAAGTCAGTGGTTGCTTGATGAACGATGTTATGCTATTGCTAAATGCTAAGTCAGTGGTTGCTTGATGAACGATGTTATGCTATTGCTAAATGCTAAGTCAGTGGTTGCTTGATGAACGATGTTATGCTATTGCTAAATGCTAAGTCAGTGGTTGCTTGATGAACGATGTTATGCTATTGCTAAATGCTAAGTCAGTGGTTGATGTGTATGTTCCAGCTGGGGCCTTGGATGGGGAGATAAAGGCTACATCATGATGTCCAGGAACAAGCACAACCAGTGTGGCATCGCCACCGCTTCCAGCTACCCCCTGGTCTAAGGGTGAGTCTGACGGCCATCAGTGTCTATCACAACTATATCTATACTCACATACTATCTTATTAGCTACTGTAGTATTAGTGTATATCACAACTATATCTATACTCACATACTATCTCATTAGCTACTATAGTATTAGTGTCTATCACAACTATATCTATACTCACATACTATCTCATTAGCTACTATAGTATTAGTGTCTATCACAACTATATCTATACTCACATACTATCTCATTAGCTACTATAGTATTAGTGTCTATCACAACTATATCTATACTCACATACTATTTCATTAGCTACTATAGTATTAGTGTCTAACTACATATCATTCACTTATTAGCAGTGTTTATCCTAACTACATACCATTCACCTATTAGCAGTGTCTATCCTAACGACATATCATTCACCTATTAGCAGTGTTTATCCTAACTACATATCATTCACTTATTAGCAGTGTTTATCCTAACTACATATCATTCACCTACTAGCAGTGTTTATTCTAACTACATATCATTCACCTATTAGCAGTGTTTATCCTAACTACATATCATTCAGTTATTAGCAGTGTTTATCCCAAACACATATCATTCACCTATTAGCAGTGTCTATCCTAACTACATATCATTCACCTACTAGCAGTGTTTATTCTAACTACATATCATTCACCTATTAGCAGTGTTTATCCCAAACACATATCATTCACCTATTAGCAGTGTCTATCCTAACTACATATCATTCACCTACTAGCAGTGTTTATTCTAACTACATATCATTCACCTATTAGCAGTGTTTATCCTAACTACATATCATTCAGTTATTAGCAGTGTTTATCCCAAACACATATCATTCACCTATTAGCAGTGTTTATCCCAAACACATATCATTGAAATGTTAACCATGATGAGTTGATGTTGAACCACAGCCTTACTGTGTATAATCCCAGACAGAAGGGCCTTTGTGTACTGAGTGAAGATTCGTGTTGGATTGAAGCTGAGCTACTTGTAAACAACTCATACACTTATATAAATTAGGCCAAATTAAATCCAATCAAACTTTATTTATACAGCACATTTCAGACATGGAATGCAACGCACTGTTCTTTACACACACAAAAAACAACACTGAAAATAAAAGCTGAAATATTTACTACTCAACAAACATAAGCTACAAAACAAAAGATTGACAAACTGAACAACTAAAAAGCGCCTGAAGGAAAAGCAACGCAAAAAATAAGTGTTTTAAGATCTCTTCTAAATATGTCCACAAGGCCAAAAGTTCAGTCCGTTTGGCAATTCATCACATTTTCCCACAAACTGATCATATCAACTTAACCTTTGTAATTCACAGTGATTAATGGACACTAGCTATCATTATAGTCAGTACATTGGTCAGTCGGTTTCTGTTGATGGTTAATGTTTTTGTATTTCCCCTACACAGATCCAGGAGAGGATATCTGAAGCTTACGGAGGGTGAAAATGACTTGACACAGACAAACCAGAACAATAATTTAAGCAAATTTTAGTTTTTGTAGCAATAACCAGAATTTTAGATGTTGTGCATTATTTCTTTGGTAGTTGAGGGTCACGCATTTCACTATACAGTACATCCAGAAAATAGTCCTGTTCTAAGAATGTTATTCATGCGCAAAAAAAACACTAAAAATCATTCTGATTTTCGAATGTAAATAAATGTAAAAAATTGTAAAAAATGAAGAAAATAAAAGTTTTACGCCTGTGCAACTATTTGTGGTGGAAATTCAATGTGTGTTTCAATGTGGGGCCATAAAGGACAAAGTAACTACTTAAAAGGTGTTCCCTATTCTAAAGTATAGGCTAAGCATATTTTTACTTGCAGAAATATTCTCCAGAAATTACCTCATTGGACAGAAAGGTGCACATCTTTTTATCTTATTTATGGATAAAATCCCATAAAATCCCATGCTTTTATAATGACATACAGTACCAGTCAAAGGTTTGGACAAACCCACTCATTCAAGAGTTTTTCTTTATTTTCACTATTTTCTACATTTTAGAATAATAGTGAAGACATCACAACTATGAAATAACACATATGGAATCATGTAGTAACCAAAAAAGTGTTAAACAAATCAAAATATATTTTATATTTGAGATTCTTCAAAGTAGCCAGCCTTTCTTGACGAAGTTATTCAGTCTATGACTTGAACGTGGCTCGTTGCCACCCACCCTAACACACGCTTCAATAGCACTTCTCCTTAAGAAGGGGAAAGACCGCACTTCCTGTTCTTCATTTAGGCCCCTAAGCCTCCTTAATGTGGATGTAAAGGTGCTGGCGAAGGTGATAGCGAGGCGTCTGGAAGTAGTCTTACCAGGACTCATATCACAGGAACAAACCGGCTTTATGAAGGACAGATATTCATTTTTTAACATTCGTACGCTGTTTAACATTATTTATTATAAACAATTCTCCAACAATTCTCCAGGTGGTAATCTCCCTAGACGCAGAGAAGGCATTTGACAGAATTGAGTGGGAGTACCTATTTGCTGTTCTTAAAAATTTGGATTTGGGGACAAATTTAGCTCATGGATCTCCCCAGGCCAGTGTCTGTACCAATGACACCCGTTCTGATTATTTTGCCCTTGAACGTGGATCACGCCAAGGCTGCCCACTGTCCCCTTTATTATTCGCCATCGCCATTGAGCCCCTTTCAGTTGCTTTGCTGGCATCCTCCTCTTTCCAAGGTGTAACAAGGGAAGGAGTTGAACATAGGTTATCATTATATGCAGATTATTTGTTACTCTATGTAAATAACCCTGTAACCTGTTTACCTTCTATCCTTTCTATTCTGGAGAACTTTGGCTCCTTCTCCGGTTACAAGCTGAATCTCCAGAAAAGTGAGTGCTTCCCAATCAATCCAGCAGCGCTACAGCTCCAGCAGACAGACTTGCCCTTTCAGCTTAGCCGCTCTGGTTTACCTTGGAGTGAACGTAACTCGTTCATTACATGCTCTTTTTTCTGCAAACTTTGCTCCCCTTTTTTTCGCAAATAAAAAACTGATTTTCAGAGATGGGGTAGTTTACCACTATCACGTATAGGAAGGATAATGCTGTAAAAATGAACAGTTTACCCAAATTCCTTTATCTATTTCAATCTATCCCATTGTTTTTACCAAAGTGTTTTGTTAAGTCAATCAATCAGGCTGTTACCACATTTATCTGGGGAGGAAAGGTACCCAGAGTCAGTAGATCTTTACTTCAGAGATACAAGTTTATTGGAGGTCTTGCACTACCCAACATTTTATACTATTACTGGGCAGCCAACTTTCAGAAATGACCATTCTCTGGTTACATGCTCCAGATACCCCACGGTGCCACCTAGAGGCACATTTTTGTTTTTCTTCTTCTCTTTCTGCTTTACTCTGCTCTTCTTTCCCAACATCCCCGTCTCACTATACTCGCAATCCTGTAGTGCTTTCCACACTCAAGATTTGGTACCAGTTTCGACTACATTTTAAATTCTCCGCTGCATCTACTATGGTTCCTATTGATAAGAATCACTTATTCCCCGCTTCTCTAATAGATAATGATTTCTCTTACTGGACGAGGAAAGGTATTAATTCCTTCCAAGACTTTATATGTAAATATAATTTTTTCTAGTTTTCCCAACCTGGCCTCTAAATACTCTTTGCCTCCATCTCACTTTTTCTGTTACCTTCAAATTAGGCTTTGCGTTTCCTCCCAATTTTCTGGCTTCCCTGCTCCACCCCCTTGCCAACCCTGGGATGGCATATTGATTCTATTACCTCGACAGAAAGCAGTCATTTCTCAGATCTATCTGTGTATTTTGTCATTGGACAAACACTCCACCAACAAAATTAAATCTGCTTGGGAACGGGAAATGGGTGTTGAATTACATTTACATTACATTTAAGTCATTTAGCAGACGCTCTTATCCAGAGCGACTTACAAATTGGTGCATTCACCTTATGATATCCAGTGGAACAACCACTTTACAATAGTGCATCTAACTCTTTTAAGGGGAGGGGGGGCTAGAAGGATTACTTTATCCTATCCTAGGTATTCCTTAAAGAGGTGGGGTTTCAGGTGTCTCCGGAAGGTGGTGATTGACTCCGCTGACCTGGCGTCGTGAGGGAGTTTGTTCCACCATTGGGGTGCCAGAGCAGCGAACAGTTTTGACTGGGCTGAGCGGGAACTGTACTTCCTCAGAGGTAGGGAGGCGAGCAGGCCAGAGGTGGATGAACGCAGTGCCCTTGTTTGGGTGTAGGGCCTGATCAGAGCCTGAAGGTACGGAGGTGCCGTTCCCCTCACAGCTCCGTAGGCAAGCACCATGGTCTTGTAGCGGATGCGAGCTTCAACTGGAAGCCAGTGGAGAGAGCGGAGGAGCGGGGTGACGTGAGAGAACTTGGGAAAGTTGAACACCAGACGGGCTGCGGCGTTCTGGATGAGTTGTAGGGGTTTAATGGCACAGGCAGGGAGCCCAGCCAACAGCGAGTTGCAGTAATCCAGACGGGAGATGACAAGTGCCTGGATTAGGACCTGCGCCGCTTCCTGCGTGAGGCAGGGTCGTACTCTGCGAATGTTGTAGAGCATGAACCTACAGGAACGGGTCACCGCCTTGATGTTAGTTGAGAACGACAGGGTGTTGTCCAGGATCACGCCAAGGTTCTTAGCACTCTGGGAGGAGGACACAATGGAGTTGTCAACCGTGATGGCGAGATCATGGAACGGGCAGTCCTTCCCCGGGAGGAAGAGCAGCTCCGTCTTGCCGAGGTTCAGCTTGAGGTGGTGATCCGTCATCCACACTGATATGTCTGCCAGACATGCAGAGATGCGATTCACCACCTGGTTATCAGAGGGGGGAAAGGAGAAGATTAATTGTGTGTCGTCTGCATAGCAATGATAGGAGAGACCATGTGAGGATATGACAGAGCCAAGTGACTTGGTGTATAGCGAGAATAGGAGAGGGCCTAGAACAGAGCCCTGGGGGACACCAGTGGTGAGAGCACGTGGTGCGGAGACAGATTCTCGCCACGCCACCTGGTAGGAGCGACCTGTCAGGTAGGACGCAATCCAAGCGTGGGCCGCGCCGGAGATGCCCAGCTCGGAGAGGGTGGAGAGGAGGATCTGATGGTTCACAGTATCAAAGGCAGCCGATAGGTCTAGAAGGATGAGAGCAGAGGAGAGAGAGTTAGCTTTAGCAGTGCGGAGCGCCTCCGTGACACAGAGAAGAGCAGTCTCAGTTGAATGACTAGTCTTGAAACCTGACTGATTTGGATCAAGAAGGTCATTCTGAGAGAGATAGCAGGAGAGCTGGCCAAGGACGGCACGTTCAAGAGTTTTGGAGAGAAAAGAAAGAAGGGATACTGGTCTGTAGTTGTTGACATCGGAGGGATCGAGTGTAGGTTTTTTCAGAAGGGGTGCAACTCTCGCTCTCTTGAAGACGGAAGGGACGTAGCCAGCGGTCAAGGAAGAGTTGATGAGCGAGGTGAGGTAAGGGAGAAGGTCTCCGGAAATGGTCTGGAGAAGAGAGGAGGGGATAGGGTCAAGCGGGCAGGTTGTTGGGCGGCCGGCCGTCACAAGACGCGAGATTTCATCTGGAGAGAGAGGGGAGAAAGAGGTCAAAGCACAGGGTAGGGCAGTGTGAGCAGAACCAGCGGTGTCGTTTGACTTAGCAAACGAGGATCGGATGTCGTCGACCTTCTTTTCAAAATGGTTGACGAAGTCATCAGCAGAGAGGGTGGAGGGGGGAGGAGGGGGAGGAGGATTCAGGAGGGAGGAGAAGGTGGCAAAGAGCTTCCTAGGGTTAGAGGCAGATGCTTGGAATTTAGAGTGGTAGAAATTGGCTTTAGCAGCAGAGACAGAAGAGGAGAATGTAGAGAGGAGGGAGTGAAAGGATGCCAGGTCCGCAGGGAGGCGAGTTTTCCTCCATTTCCGCTCGGCTGCCCGGAGCCCTGTTCTTTGAATTCACACAGGATTGGTGGGATGAGGCGATTGATAGAGTACGATCCACTACGTCTTGTGCTCGTCTTGGTCTCAGACAATTTAAGGTTTTACATAGGGTGCATCTTTCCAAATCCAGATTGTCTGACATACTGTATATCCAAATGTAAATGATGAGTGTGATAGATGTCATGTCTCACCATGTGACCTTAGTCACAAGTTCATTCAATGCTCTAAACTACAAAATTACTGGGATTCTATTTTTAAAACTTTGCCTGAGGTGCTTGAAATGAACCTGCAGCCTTGACCCTTGATAGCTGTCTTAGGTGTTCCAGAAGACTTGCTTTCCTTGGACCCCAAACATGCCGATACTGTTGCTTTTACATCCTTATTAGCTCGACGTATAATTCTTCTCCAGTGGAAGTCTGCTCAGACCCCCTCTACTTCTCAATGGCTCAACGATGTAATGTTCTTCCTAAAGCTTGAGAAAATGAAGTATTCTCTATGGGGTTCCAATGATACATTTATTAGAAAATGGCAACCATTTATATCATACTTTAATGGCTTGCAGAGGCTCCCCTCTGATGAGATGCTTTAAGGTTTCCCCGTAGGTATTCCCAGTAGTCATTACATAATAGGTACAGTCATCAATATTATCAATATTATTATTGGGAGCGAGGGAACCGAGGTGGGTGGACTGAGGTAGGGCGGAGAGGTAGGGAAGGGACTAGGGGGGTTGGGTGGATGTGTTGTATGGAGGGAGGGTGGTTGGGATATGGCAAAATCTTTGTACTTACAATGATGTACATTTTATAAAAATAAAAATAAAAATAAATATATTAAAAAAAGAGTAGCCACCCTTTGCCTTGATGACAGCTTAGCCACAGGACTACCTGGCCTGATGACTCCTGGCGGTTCCCAATCCACCTGGTCGTGCTGCTGTTCCAGTTTTAACTGTTCTGCTTGCAGCTATGGAGCTCTGACCTGTTCACCTGACGTGCTACCTTGCCCCAGACCTGCTGTATTAGACTGAAGGTCATTCACGCCAGCAGGAATTTTAAAGAAGAAGACTGGGAGAAGAAGTTCCTTCACGCCAGCAGGACAATTAAAGAAGAAGGCTGGGAGAAGAAGTTCCTTCACGCCAGCAGGACAATTAAAGAAGAAGGCTGGGAGAAGAAGGTCCTTCACGCCAGCAGGACAATTAAAGAAGAAGGCTGGGAGAAGAAGGTCCTTCACGCCAGCAGGACAATTAAAGAAGAAGGCTGGGAGAAGAAGGTCCTTCACGCCAGCAGGACAATTAAAGAAGAAGGCTGGGAGAAGAAGGTCCTTCACGCCAGCAGGACAATTAAAGAAGAAGGCTGGGAGAAAACAGCAGCCTAGGAGCAACAGCTCTCTTTCTCTCAATCTCTTCCTTTCTCTCTCTCTCTCTTTCTCCTCCTTTCTCTCTCTCTATCTCTTTTGCTCTCTCGCTCTCTCTACCACACCTGCTGTCTCGACCTCTGAATGCTCGGCTATGAAAATCCACCTGACATTGACTCCTGAGGTACTGACCTGTTGCACCCTCTATAACCACTGTGATTATTTTTTGACCCTGCTGGTCATCTATGAACGTTTGAACATCTTGAAGAACAATCTGGCCTTAATGGCCATGTACTCTTATAATCTCCACCTGGCACAGCCAGAAGTGGACAGGCCAAACCTTAGAGCCTGGTTCCTCTCTAGGTTTCTTCCTAGGTTCTGGCCTTTCTGGAGAGTTTTTCCAAGCCACCATGCTTCTACATCTGCACTGCTTGCTGTTTGGGGTTTTAGGGTATTAGCACTTTGTGACATTTGATGATGTAAAAAGGGCTTTATAAATATATTTGAATTTGAATTTGGTGGCAGCTGCAGAGCAATATTTGGGCATACGAGATTTGACTTCAGAAGAGTTACAGGGTGTGTTGAGTGGTGGTGTCCCGTCCTCCCAGGCCGTTGGCATGGTGCAGGAGCAGATAGGGTCAAATTAGTGGAATGAGGTAGTGGGTTTTTAATGAGTGTAGGGTTAGTTGGAAGGGTGTGTTTTTCATAAAGTATAATGGATTCATAATATAGTCCAGTTGGGGGCGGTAATGCAACATATTGAATGCCAACCGCCGTTAAACCCCAAAGAAGAAGAACGGTTAGGCTGATCCGATTTAGCAAGGAAATTCAGGGGGGGTCATGAAAGAAAATGGCGGACAAGGAAAAAAGAAAGAAAGGGGGAAAAAAAGAAAAAAAATATTATGAATAAATATGGAGTGGGGGGTTCCAGAAACCTTCTGGAAGATCTGGTGAAGGAGAAGATGGTAGATAAGGAAAAAATTTGAAAAGTGGAAAATGTTTTGATGGAATATGGAATGAAGGATCAAACAGAATTTTTGGAAGAGCTAGAGAAGGAAATTGAAAGTGACGAGAGTGAGGATGAATTAAATGTGGTGGCAGGTACAGTGATGACCGCCGAGAAGGAGCTGAGAGTAGAGGGAAGCGGTGTGATGAGTAAGGTTGGCGTCAAGTGCAAAAAGAGGGATACCTGCTCCAGTAGTTCAGAGATGGAACCTGACGAGAGTGAGGATGAAGTACCTGCCGTGAGGACCGCCGAGTTCGAGCCTCGTCCCGAGGATGAAAAGGATTATTTTGGCCCAGTGGGAGTGAGGTTTGTGGAGAGGATCCTTGCATTTTGGTTGATCCATATGTGGTGTCAGGTTGGGTGGAGAAGAGGTTGGGGACTGTTGACTTGGTGAGAGCACCTCGAAGTGGATTAGTGATGATTCATTGTGTTTCTTCAGTCCAGAGGGAGCGGGCGCTCCGGATCAACGATTTAGGGACAAGAAATGTGACGTTCTTTACTCTCCAGAGCAGGGCGCCATTGAAAGGAGTGACATTAAGTGTTGAGGAGGATCAGTTGAAATGGAAGATTCCCGGTGTCTGTGTTGCCCGCCGTTTGGTGCGACACAGATCCGATGGAGAGCGTGGGGAAATGGAGGAGAGTCTTTGGCAGACAAGGTCAAGTTATCCCGT
This sequence comes from Salvelinus alpinus, assembly GCF_045679555.1. NCBI lineage: Eukaryota > Metazoa > Chordata > Actinopteri > Salmoniformes > Salmonidae > Salvelinus > Salvelinus alpinus. Next base: position 35,304,137 of record NC_092110.1, on the reverse strand, counting down.
GAGAGCTTTTGTTCCCGAAAATACAACAGTGTTTTTAGGTGTCAAGTTTATGTTGCAGCAGTGTGTATGAGGGAGATTCCTAGATGTGAGAGGTGTGCAGGAGGGAATGTGTAGTAACAGTGGAGAAAGTTGCACGTAAGCTGTGTGTGTGATCATGGAGCTGGAGATATGAGGTGTTCGGTGCGAGAAAGGCAGATTGAGGTTGCCAGGGTCAGAGTAGAACAGAAAGCTGGAGATATGAGGTGTTCGGTGCGAGAAAGGCAGATTGAGGTTGCCAGGGTCAGAGTAGAACAGAAAGCTGGAGATATGAGGTGTTCGGTGCGAGAAAGGCAGATTGAGGTTGCCAGGGTCAGAGTAGAACAGAAAGCTGGAGATATGAGGTGTTCGGTGCGAGAAAGGCAGATTGAGGTTGCCAGGGTCAGAGTAGAACAGAAAGCTGGAGATATGAGGTGTTCGGTGCGAGAAAGGCAGATTGAGGTTGCCAGGGTCAGAGTAGAACAGAAAGCTGGAGATATGAGGTGTTCGGTGCGAGAAAGGCAGATTGAGGTTGCCAGGGTCAGAGTAGAACAGAAAGCTGGAGATATGAGGTGTTCGGTGCGAGAAAGGCAGATTGAGGTTGCCAGGGTCAGAGTAGAACAGAAAGCTGGAGATATGAGGTGTTCGGTGCGAGAAAGGCAGATTGAGGTTGCCAGGGTCAGAGTAGAACAGAAAGCTGGAGATATGAGGTGTTCGGTGCGAGAAAGGCAGATTGAGGTTGCCAGGGTCAGAGTAGAACAGAAAGCTGGAGATATGAGGTGTTCGGTGCGAGAAAGGCAGATTGAGGTTGCCAGGGTCAGAGTAGAACAGAAAGCTGGAGATATGAGGTGTTCGGTGCGAGAAAGGCAGATTGAGGTTGCCAGGGTCAGAGTAGAACAGAAAGCTGGAGATATGAGGTGTTCGGTGCGAGAAAGGCAGATTGAGGTTGCCAGGGTCAGAGTAGAACAGAAAGTGTCGTATGGTGAATCAGTGAAGAGTGGTAGAGGAAGATGGGTACAGGGTGAAGGATCATATGAGGATTCCTGTGAGTAGACAGAGACCAATAGAGAGGGCTGGAAATAATATGTGCTTCAGTAAGGTGGGTTTCTTAGCATTCAAAGCCGTGGTTGACAACTGTACTGCAGAAATGGAACGCAAGTCACAGAAAATAGAGGTTATGGTTGCAGCTGCAGAGAAGTACTTGGGATTGCAAAGTTTTAGTGCAGAAGATTTGCAGGGGGTGTTGAGTGGTAGTGTTCTGCCCTCCCAGACCGTTGGCCTGGAGTAGGATTAGATAGGGTTACATACTGGAATGAGGTGGTGGGTTTTTTAGTGAGGGCTAATAGTTGGCAGTGTAATTGTCCTTTTTTGGAATGTTGTATTACCGTATCAAGAATTGAATGTAGGTAGGCCGTGAATGGCAACACTCACCAGTACAGTAGGTGGCGGTGTTGGCACATGAAAGTTGGATGCGATCCGCCAACCAAATCCTAAAGAAGAAGAAGGAGCGGGGGCAAGAGAACAGTTAGCACCAGTGTTTGGAATACATTGAGCTTGCTGACAAAACAGACCATGGGACGTCTTTTCACATGGATATTTATTTAAGGTCTGCGGTGGGTCTGTGTGAGCTATGCAATTATATTGGAGACCGGTTTATAGTAGTGAATGTCATCTATTAATTTACTGTTATAGTATTTCTAAGTAGCAGCCATATAACAGCCAGGGAAACTAATTGTTCTCACGTTATGATAGAATATTCTGTTTTTTTCTGTCTGACTGTGCACTCTTTCCTTGAAATGTTAGGATTTTCTTGTGATCACAACAAAACTATTTATTTTACTCAAATAGAGATATAATTAAATAGTATTTTCTATGAAAAGATGAGCCTGGCTGAGAATAGGACATTCCGTTTTCTGCCTGAGTGTGGCGATGTTTACCATAATTTTTTAAATTATTTTGTGACCAGGACAAAAATATTTATTTTACTCAACTAGAGATTTAAATAAATGGTGTTTATTTAAAAAGCTGGTCCTGACTGACATGGACAGTTTCCTCACCTTATTCTCCTTGTGGTTATCCATGGTTGTTGGTTATTTACCAGGTAACAACAAGTGAAAAGGAAACAAGGACCGAAGCAATAGATTCCTTACATTACTCAACTAGAGGTTAAAATAAATGGTGTTTCTTTGGGAAAATGGGCGTGGCTAACGTGAACATACATTAAGGTGAAAAGATTCTGATTCTTTTTCTGCACATCTCTTTGTTTACAATGCTGGTTGCCATGGTTAACACACATGCAGGACATTGAATGGTTCCTGAATTGACTCAGTAAAGTAACATAAGTAGTCCTACAGTATCACAGCCAGGTCAAACAGGTGCAGTAGTCCTACAGTATCACAGCCAGGTTAAACAGGTGCAGTAGTCCTACAGTATCACAGCCAGGTCAAACAGGTGCAGTAGTCCTACAGTATCACAGCCAGGTCAAACAGGTGGACTAGTCCTACAGTATCACAGCCAGGTCAAACAGGTGCAGTAGTCCTACAGTATCACAGCCAGATCAAACAGGTGCAGTAGTCCTACAGTATCACAGCCAGGTCAAACAGGTGCAGTAGTCCTACAGTATCACAGCCAGATCAAACAGGTGCAGTAGTCCTACAGTATCACAGCCAGATCAAACAGGTGCAGTAGTCCTACAGTATCACAGCCAGATCAAACAGGTGCAGTAGTCCTACAGTATCACAGCCAGGTCAAACAGGTGCAGTAGTCCTACAGTATCACAGCCAGATCAAACAGGTGCAGTAGTCCTACAGTATCACAGCCAGGTCAAACAGGTGCAGTAGTCCTACATTATCACAGCCAGGTCAAACAGGTGCAGTAGTCCTACAGTATCACAGCCAGGTCAAACAGGTGCGGTAGTCCTACAGTATCACAGCCAGGTCAAACAGGTGTGTTAGTCACATTATACGGTGTCCAACACTTTTGACTATTCTCTACCCCCAATGCGTGTGGTTTACTAATCTTAGCCATTCCTAAGGCCAAGATATTTTGTCAGTTATCAAAAATAGTTACTTACAGGGAAAATGTATGGGAAATAGGGTGCCCTTTGGGACTCATTCCACCTGTCGAGGCCCACCCTGCCTATTGTAAACCATTTCTCCATCCCATTCCTCTAGTTAAGCACATTAGAGAGAGGCTGTGATGTAAATTAAAATTATAAATTAAATGTAAATTAAAAACTTCCTTTATTGTGCCTGTATGTCCCCTTTGAAGGTCTGATAAAAACGTTAATTCAGCCAAGAAATCCATATTTTCAATTAGGAATATTAAACAGACTGAACAGTCATGTACCAATGAGATTAAACAGACGGAACAGTCATGTACCAATGAGATTAAACAGACGGAACAGTCATGTACCAATGAGATGAACTACATTAAACAGACGGAACAGTCATGTACCAATGAGATGAATTACATTAAACAGACGGAACAGTCATGTACCAATGAGATGAGTTAGATTAAACAGACGGAACAGTCATGTACCAATGAGATGAATTACATTAAACAGATGGAACAGTCATGTACCAATGAGATGAATTACATTAAACAGACGGAACAGTCATGTACCAATGAGATGAATTACATTAAACAGACGGAACAGTCATGTACCAATGAGATGAATTACATTAAACAGACGGAACAGTCATGTACCAATGAGATGAATTACATTAAACAGACGGAACAGTCATGTACCAATGAGATGAATTACATTAAACAGACGGAACAGTCATGTACCAATGAGATGAATTACATTAAACAGACGGAACAGTCATGTACCAATGAGATGAATTACATTAAACAGATGGAACAGTCATGTACCAATGAGATGAGTTAGATTAAACAGTCATGTACCAATGAGATGAGTTAGATTAAACAGACTGAACAGTCATGTACCAATGAGATGAATTACATTAAACAGATGGAACAGTCATGTACCAATGAGATGAACTACATTAAACAGACGGAACAGTCATGTACCAATGAGATGAATTACATTAAACAGACGGAACAGTCATGTACCAATGAGATTAATTACATTAAACAGACGGAACAGTCATGTACCAATGAGATGAATTACATTAAACAGATGGAACTGTCATGTACCAATGAGATGAACTACATTAAACAGACGGAACAGTCATGTACCAATGAGATGAACTACATTAAACAGACGGAACAGTCATGTACCAATGAGATGAACTACATTAAACAGACGGAACAGTCATGTACCAATGAGATGAATTACATTAAACAGACGGAACAGTCCAATTTGTAAGTCGCTCTGGATAAGAGCGTCTGCTAAATGACTTAAATGTAAATGTAAATGTAAACAGTCATGTACCAATGAGATGAATTACATTAAACAGATGGAACAGTCATGTACCAATGAGATGAATTACATTAAACAGATGGAACAGTCATGTACCAATGAGATGAGTTAGATTAAACAGTCATGTACCAATGAGATGAGTTAGATTAAACAGACTGAACAGTCATGTACCAATGAGATTAACTACATTAAACAGACGGAACAGTCATGTACCAATGAGATGAACTACATTAAACAGACGGAACAGTCATGTACCAATGAGATGAACTACATTAAACAGACGGAACAGTCATGTACCAATGAGATTAACTACATTAAACAGACGGAACAGTCATGTACCAATGAGATTAACTACATTAAACAGACGGAACAGTCATGTACCAATGAGATGAATTAGTTGCCAATTTGCCATTCAGCCTCATCTAGCCTTGGTATGAAATAACTGATATCTGACTAAATACCTCAGCCGTAGGAAATCATTAGGGAAAGAAGTCACACTTCCAATTGGCACTAATCTGTATCAGACTTGCTGTAATACAGAGATACAGACCGTGTAAAAACACACATTCAATCTTCATTGTGTCTTAATTGAAAATGAAACCACACTATATTCCTTTATTCACCCTTTCAACAAGGAAATAGCAATACCGGTATTAGGATTCTGATTGGGGAGACAAAATCCTACAAAACGGATTTTTAAAAAAACTATAGGATCCAATCGGATGACTTTTGATTTCCAATAGAAACAAAGGTAGAACAATAGGATTTCAATAGGATTGATAGAGCTGACACAACATGAGAACCAGATGATCCCAATCATTTAGATAGCCTAGTAAACAATAACCTCCTCTGGTATGTTCTATTGCGAACTGTCTGCGACTCGTTGTTGTTTTCCTGTTTTCTCCTCAAAGATATTTTATGAAATCAAAGACTCAATTAACTGCAATACAAGCGCTCTTATGAAAAAAGGGCTCGTATCGTCATATACTGTAGCAACGGATCGAGTTACAGTATCTCACACCGGCATCACGCTCCAAAGCATTACAGAGATTAAATACTTTTATAGAATGGTTATTTTTCATAGAAAGCAATGTGTATTAAACCATAGCCGTTCTATATGAATGTATATCTATGATTCTGCTTCGGGAAGTGGGCGGTACCATTTTCTAGCTTTCATTTGGTCCGTTGGGTGTTACAGCAGAACATTCCAGATTCACAGCTTTTCAGAAGGTATTTCTCATTGTTTTGTACAGTACAACCCTACTGTGCGCTACACTTTGATATTATGATTGTTAGATTAATAATCCACAACACAAAACGCGTACAAGGAGTCAAGTGTACAACGGGTTTGTGGTGTTAGTAAATAGTAACCTACACACACAGTGCATCGGATAGGTGTATTTATCCGATTCTAATTACCAAATACACTTTTGGCAGTTTACATGGCAAATCTGGTGTTTCAACTATGAGAATAAAGACTGGCAGCTAATGAGAGAATATAACATTGGGCAAAGAAATACGACTTCCTCTGACGTCTGTCCCCCATCCCTCCCTTCGTTAGTGAGCATCTGCACTGCTAACTTGAAAACCCATTTTTGCTCCTGCACTCTGGAACAGGTAAGGGGGAAAAAAACTATATTTTCTCTCTCATAGAGTATGACGATATTGTCTGAGGAACGTTTTTACTAATAGCTTCATTAAAGGTAGAATCTTCACTATGTACAGCTGTTCCATGGTCAATTCCCCGTGGGCTCCCGAGTGGCGCAGCAGTCTAAGGCACTGCATCTCAGCGCTTGAGGCGTCACTACAGACACCCTGGTTAGAACCCAGGCTGTATCACAACCAGCCGTGATTGGGAGTCCCATAGGGCCGTGCACAATTGGCCCAGCGTCGTCTGGGTTTGGCCGGTGTGGTGTATGCCGTCATTTTAAATAAGAATGTGTTCTTAACTGACTCGCCCAGTTAAATAAACCAAAGATCAATTAATGATATACAGTGCCTTCAGAAACATTTTGTTGTGTTACTGCCTGAATTTGAAATGTATTAAATAGAGATTTTGTGTCACTGGCCTGCACACAATACCCCACAATGTCAAAGGTGTTTTATTTAATTATATTTTTTACAAATTAATAAAAAATGAAAATCTGAAATGTCTTGAGTCAATAAGTATTTAACCCCTTTGTTATGGCAAGCCTAAATATGTTCAGGAGTGCACATTTGCTTAACAAGTCACATAAGCAAATAATGAGGCAAAGAAATTAACTTTATGTCCTGAATACAAAGCGTTATGTTTGGGGCAAATCCAATACAACACATTACTGAGTAACACTCTTCATATTTTCAAGCATGGTGGTTATGGGTATGCTTGTCATTGGCCAGGTATGGGGATTTTTTTTAAAGAATAAAAAATAAACAGAATCACGCGAATCAACGGCAAAATCCTACAGGAGAATCTGGTTGTCTGCTTTCCAACAGACACTGAGAGACAAATTGACATTTTCAGCAGGAGAATACAAATGTTAGAATGTGTCTTACACTTTGACATTAGAGTATTTTGTGTAAATCGTTGGGAATTACATCCATTTTAATTCCGCTTTTTTTTTTTTTTAGTCCAGGAGTGTGTATACTTTCTGAAGGCACCCATTGATTCACGAAGAATATAAAGCCTCATGAACTTAGAACTACTATTTATAAACTCACAATTTAGGATTGTGGCTTCAATAAATATAGTTGCACATATTCACATAGGACATAACTTGTCATGTTTTTTCAGTTTGAAGCTTCTTCTGTTCTGCCTGGTTGTGGCCTGCGAGTGAATATGGCAAGTGAACGTCAAGATGTGGACAAAGAGTTTGAAGAGTGGAAAGAAGAACATGGTAATAATGATAGGTTAAATAAGACCCATTCAATTGTTGTAAGCATCCAGATTACCAGTGTGCTGGAGTTTTGCTTTTGATTGAGTTCGCTTTTTTTCTCTGTGTACCTGATAGAATGTGATTACTTTCTTATAATATATATATTTTTTTCTTCAGTGTCACACATTTTGGTTACACAGCCCATATGGGCTTATTAAACATGCGTGTGCTTTATTCAATTGCTTGTGCTACAAAACTGAAAACAAAAGTAGATTTGTTTTATGCTTATTTGATAATTGTCGCATGATCATGATAAGATTAATTCACACAGACAATACATGTTTCCTTCTCCCCGAGCTTTGAATATTTTTGGGGGGCTATATCAAATACGTCCTGTCGGAAAAACAATCCTAGCCTGTGTTCGTCATGTAGACAGAACACTTCAATACAACACGAAGAATACAGAGATGAGACTGAAAATCTTGTACACCGCACAGTTTAACAAAGTACTTAGAATTCTCATTTACAGAATGTGTGTATTTACAGGGAAGAAGTACAAATCCAAGGAGGAGGAAGCCAAGCGCAAGAAGATCTGGCTAGAGTCTAGGACCAGAGTCATAGAACACAACAAGAAATATGACAGTGGAGAGTCAACCTACCATTGTGGCATGAACCACATGTCTGACTTGGTATGTTACCATTTACACCAAGTCATTCTTCTTACTGACATAACTAGGATTTGTTAGAGTAGCCTGGGTACCAGTCAGTTTTAATGATTGAATGAATTGAATTCTTGTTTGATTGGTACCCCAACGTTTTTTTTCTAACACGTTTAAACATTGTGTTCATGAATGCATCCCTGGGTTTCATACAGTATGCTGCTGTATTCTGAAAAGGTGCTTTGTGCAGTCTATGAGCATCTCTCTACTTTCTCACAGGAAATGCATGAGGTTTGCTGTGGTGGCATGAGGAGCTGTCGGGAAGAGAAGAATGATAGTTAGATCTCAAAGTTTCTGTCCTCCAGCTTTCTGACATAGAAACAACACGAGGTCTGATGGCTGCATGATGAATACGAAGGTCCAAATGCTTGTTTTTACAACAAGACGACATTTGTAATATGAAGGAAATATACACAAAATAAGAAAGAAATAGTTTACCAAACCTTTGAACTTTACACATTTAATTTACAGTAAATAAAGTTGGAAGGCAGCTTTACTGTTGGCATTTTGTTGTTACTTTATGGTAAGAAATGCTTTTTCACAATGTAATGTGCCTAGCATGCGTGGCTGTGCGTGCGTGCGTGGGTGTGTGCGCTTGTGTGTGTGTGTATGTGTGTGTGTACAGTGCCGGTCATGATGAGTCAAGATGAATTGAGGGAAATGTTCCACAATCACAAAACTCCATTTCTGAGAAGTGAGGGGATCTTTCAACCCTTAGTCATCAAATTGGATTGGTCACGTACACATACGGAATGTATTCAGACCTCTTGACTTTTTCCACATTTTGTTGTGTTACAGCCTTATTCTAAAATGGACAAAATTGTTATTGTTTTTTCTCATCAATCTACACACAATACCCTATAATGACGAAACCAAAAACATTTTTTAGAAAATTTGACAAATCTAATACAAATAAAGATGGAAATATCACATTTACGTAAGTATTCAGACCCTGTACTCAGTACTTTGTTGAAGCACCGGTGGCAGCGATTACAGCCTCAAGTCTTCTTGGGTATGATGCAACATTTACATTTACGTCATTTAGCAGACGCTCTTATCCAGAGCGACTTACAAATTGGGAAGTTCATACATATTCATCCTGGTCCCCCCGTGGGGAATGAACCCACAACCCTGGCGTTGCAAGCGCCATGCTCTACCAACTGAGCCACACGGGCAACAAGCTTGTCTATTCTTCTCTGCAGATCTCCTCGAGCTCTGCCAGGTTGGATGGGGAGCGATGTTGCACAGCTGTTTTCAGGTCTCTCCAGAGATGTTAGATCCGGTTCAAGTCCGAGCTCTGGCTGGGCCACTCAAGGACATTCACAGACTTGTCCCGAAGCCACTCCTGCGTTGTCTTGGCTGTGTACTTTGGGTCGTTGTCCTGTTGGAAGGTAAACCTTCAACCCCAGTCTGAAGTCCTGAGCACTCTGGAGCAGATTTCATCAAGGATCTCTCTGTACTTTGCTCCGTTCATCTTTCCCTCGATCCTGACTAGTCTCCCAGTCCCTGCCGCTGAAAAACATCCCCTCACCACCATGCTTCACCGTAGGCATGGTGCCAGGTTTCCTCCAGATGTGACGTTTGGCATTCAGGCCAAAGAGTTCAATCTTGGTTTCATCAGACCATAAAATCTTGTTTCTCATGGTCTGAGAGTCCTTTAGGGGCCTTTTGGGAAACTCCAAGCAGGCTGTCATGTGCCTTTTACTGAAGAGTGGCTTCCATCTGGCCACTCTACCATCAAGGCCTGATTGGTGGAGTGCTGCAGAGATGGTTGTTCCATCTCCAAAGAGGAACTCTAGAGCTCTGTCAGAGTGCCCATCGGTTTATTGGTCACCTCCCTGACCAAGGCCCTTCTCCCCCGATAGCTCAGTTTGGCCGGGTGGCCAGCTCTAGGAAGAGTCTTGGTCGTTCCAAACTTCTTCCATTTAAGAATGATGGAGGCCATTGTTCTTGGGGACCTTCAATGCTGCAGACATTTTTTTGGTACCCTTTCCCAGTTCTGTGCCTCGACACAATCCTTTCTAGAAGCTCTACGAACAATTCCTTCGACCTCATGGCTTGGTTTTTGCTCTGACATACGCTGTCAACTGTGGGACCTTGTATAAACATTTCCAAAAATCTGTTTTTGCTTTGTCATTCTAGGGTATTGTGTTTAGTTTGATGAGGATGTTTTTTTATTTTATTCATTTTACAATAAAGTTGTACTGTAACAAAATGTGAAAAAGGTCAAGGGGTCTGAATACTTTCCAAATGCATAGTGACATCAGAAAGTGTTCACACCCCTGAACTTTTCCCACATTTTGTTGTGGTTCGGCCTGAATTTAAATTTGAATAATTTGAGATTTTTGTCTCGTTGGCCTACACACAATACCCCATAAAATCGAAGTGGAATTACAGGACCAGTCAAAAGTTTAGACACCTACTTATTCAAGGCTTTTTCTTTAGTTTTTACTATTTTCTTCATTGTAGAATAATAGTGAAGACATCAAAACTATGAAATAACACATATGGAATCATGAAGTAACCCAAAAAAGTGTTAAACAAATCTAAATATATTTGAGTTTTGAGATTCGTCAAAGTAGCCATCCTTTGCCTTGATGACCGCTTTGCACACTCTTGGCATTCTCTCTTCATGAGGTAGTCACCTAGCATGCGTTTCAATTAACAGGTGTGCCTTGTTAATTTGGAATTTATTTCCTTCTTTCTGCGTTTGAGCCAATCAGTTAAGTTGTGACAAGGTACGGGTGGTATACAGAAGATAGCCCTATTTGGTAAAAGACAAAGTTCGTATTATGGCAAGAACAGTTCAAATAAGCAAAGAGAAACAACAGTACGTCAATAGGTCAGTCAATGCCATCAAGGGTTATGATGAAACTGGCTCTCATGAGGACCACCACAGGAATGGAAGACCCAGAGTTACCTCTGCTGCAGAGGGTAAGTTCATTAGAGTTAACTGCACCTCAGATTGCAGCCCAAATAAATGCTTCACAGAGTTCAAGTAACAGACACATGTCAACATCAACTGTTCAGAGGAGCCTGCGTAAATCAGGCCTTCATGGTTGAATTGCTGCAAAGAAACCACTACTAAAGGACACCAGTAAGAAGAAGAGACTTGCTTGGGCCAAGAAACACGAGCAATGGACATTAGACCGGTGGAAATCTGTCCTTTGCTCTGATGAGTCCAAATTTGAGATTTTTGGTTCTAACCTCCGTGCAGAGTAGGTGAACGGATGATCTCTGCACGTGTGGTTCCCACCGTGAAGCATGGAGTAGAAGGTGTGACGGTGTGTGGGTGCTTTGCTGGTGACACTGTCTGTGATTTATTTAGATTTCAAGGCATGCTTAACCAGCATGGCTACCACAGCATTCTGCAGTGATACGCCATCCCACCTGGTTTGCACTTAGTGGGACTATCATTTGTTTTTGAACAGGACAATAACCCAACACACCTCCAGGCTGTGCAAGGGGTATTGGAGCAAGAAGGAGAGTGATGGAGTGCTGCATCAGATGACCTGGCCCCCACAATCACCTGACCTCAACCAAATTGAGATGTTTTGGGATGAGTTGGATCGCAAAGTGAAGGAAAAGCAGCCAACAAGTGCTCAGCATATGTGGGAAACGGTGGTATGACAGAAAGAGAGGAGAGAGGTATATACATCTGGCCTGAGAAATGGTGGTATGACAGAAAAAGAGGAGAGAGGTGTATACATCTGGCCTGAGAAACAGTGGTATGACAGAAAGAGAGGAGAGAGGTGTATACATCTGGCCTGAGAAACAGTGGTATGACAGAAAGAGAGGAGAGAGGTGTATACATCTGGCCTGAGAAACAGTGGTATGACAGAAAGAGAGGAGAGAGGTGTATACATCTGGCCTGAGAAACAGTGGTATGACAGAAAGAGAGGAGAGTAATACAAGAGTCGAAGGAAAGTGTGAGAGAGAGGAAAGGAAAGGATGGGAGAGAAGGAAAGGATGGGAGCGAAGCAAATTAATTGGTTTGGTTAAAGCCTCCTCGAATTGTGGAAGATAATGTGGTCTCACAAAAGACAATTAATGGCAATCAATTTAAATCTGTTTTACCTATCCCACAGAAACCAATTAGGGCGGTTAATTTGCCTTTTTGATTCCAAGCATATCCTACCAAAGAGGGAGTCCAGTCCACGCCATGATGGGATGAGCGAAAACATCCTGAGGTGTTGTTGGAAGCAGTAACTAACCACACACAGTTCTATCAATGAAGACAAAAGGAGAGAGACTGAGCAGGAAACTATACTGTATTAATGAATGTGGTGTTTTAAAGGGGGGAAACAACAAGGACCTGAAGTAACCCACAGCAACCGTTTGAACCAGCCACGCTACTTACTGTACTATACACAGTCGCTGCTCGTTAGGCAGGCTTCATGATCTGATTGTATTAGTGTATCGAGCTCTGTTGTTTACGTGTAGACTGCATTTATACAAGCAGCCCAATTCTGATCTTTTGCCCAATTGTTGGCAAAAGCTCTGATCTGATTGGTCAAAAGGCCAATTATTGGCAAACAATCAGAATTGGGCTGCCTGTGTAAACGCAGCCATATAGTATAGGCTTACACCACAGGAGGTCATGGCATTTTAATTGTGGAGGATGGGCTCGTGGTAATGGCTAGAATGAGTGGAATGGTATCAGATACATCAAACATATGGTTTCCATGGTTTCCATGTGTTTGATGCCATTCCATTCGCTCCGTTCCAGACATTATTTTGAGCCGTCCTCCCCTCAGCAGCCTCCACTGGCTTACATTCAGCAGATTGGCTTCAGGGTCTTTTACATGATATTTGTATATTTACATGATATTTGTATATTTATGTGTATATTTACATGATAGAGCTCAACTTTAAATCTCAGAGGAATTGTACCTTGGTAATGTCTAGTGCACAATCTGTGTTCAGTAGATTAGAAACAGAGTTTGGCCTTTTAGCACAGGTATGTACAAGAGACTAAACCAACTATCCTTCAGAGTGGGGTAAGTACTATACATATTACAGGTATGTACAAGAGACTAAACCAACTATCCTTCAGAGTGGGGTAAGTACTATACATATTACAGGTATGTACAAGAGACTAAACCAACTATCCTTCAGAGTGGGCCAAATTGAGCCATTTGTTACATTCAGCGTACCTCTGTCAAAGGAAATACAGTATTCTATCTAACAACGTTGTCTACATATATTTCAGGATGTTGCGTATCGCTGGAAATAATCAGAATTCGTGTTAACATTACAGATTTTGAAAACATCCCACTGGAAACAGATGTCAATTCGACCTTTATTCCACATTGATTCACGTCATTTCATTGGAATGACATGGAAACAGCGTTCAATCAAGTACAGGTTTAACTGAATGACAACAGAGAACGAATACAATATTTTAATTTTATTGAATCGTTTGGGGTAGGAGTAGCGTATAAATACCTGCTATGCTGATGAGGTAACATGATAAACACTACCATAGATACCTGCTATGCTGATGAGGTAACATGATAAACACTACCATAGATACCTGCTATGCTGATGAGGTAACATGATAAACACTACCATAGATACCTGCTATGCTGATGAGGTAACATGATAAACACTACCATAGATACCTGCTATGCTGATGAGGTAACATGATAAACACTACCATAGATACCTGCTATGCTGATGAGGTAACATGATAAACACTACCATAGATACCTGCTATGCTGATGAGGTAACATGATAAACACTACCATAGATACCTGCTATGCTGATGAGGTAACATGATAAACACTACCATAGATACCTGCTATGCTGATGAGGTAACATGATAAACACTACCATAGATACCTGCTATGCTGATGAGGTAAACATGATAAACACTACCATAGATACCTGCTATGCTGATGAGGTAACATGATAAACACTACCATAGATACCTGCTATGCTGATGAGGTAACATGATAAACACTACCATAGATACCTGCTATGCTGATGAGGTAACATGATAAACACTACCATAGATACCTGCTATGCGGTTCCTAAAGTATTAAAATGCTACAATGACTATGAGGTTAAAGTTCATATTGTCAGCTTTAATTTGAGGGTATTTTCATCCATATCGGGTGAACCATTTAGAAATTACTTTTTTTGTACATACAGTTGAATTCGGAAGTTTAGAGTCATTAAAACTCGTTTTTCAACCACTCCACAAATTTCTTGTTAGAAAACTATAGTTTTGGCAAGTCGGTTAGGACATCTACTTTGTGCATGACACATGTAATTTTTCCAACAATTGTTTACAGATTATTTCACTTATAATTCACTGTATCACAATTCCGGCGGGTTAGAAGTTTACATACCCTAAGTTGACTGTGCCTTTAAACAGCTTGGAAAATTCCAGAAAATGATGTCATGGCTTTAGAAGCTTCTGATAGGCTAATTTACATCATTTTAGTCAATTGGAGGTGTACCTGTGGATGTATTTCAAGGCCTACCTTCAAACTCAGTACCTCTTTGCTTGACATAATGGGAAAAAGCCAAGACCTCAGAAAAATTATTGTAGACCTCCACAAGTCTGGTTCATCCTTGGGAGCAATTTCCAAACGCCTGAAGGTACCACGTTCATCTGTACAAACAATAGTACGCAAGTATAAACACCATGGGAGGACGCAGCCGTCATACCGCTCAGGAAGGAGACGCGTTCTGTCTCCTAGAGATGAACGTACTGTGGTGCGAAAAGTGCAAATCAATCCCAGAACAACAGCAAAGGACCTTGTGAAGATGCTGGAGGAAACAGGTACAAAAGTATCTATATCCACAGTGAAACGAGTCCTATATCGACATAACCTGAAAGGCCGCTCAGCAAGGAAGAAGCCACTGCTCTAAAACCGCCATAAAAAAAACAGACTACAGTTTGCAACTGCACATGGGGACAAAGATCGTACTTTTTGGAGACATGTCCTCTGGTCTGCATCATGTTGTGGGGGTGCTTTGCTGCAGGAGGGCCTGGTGAACTTCACATAATAGATGGCATCATGAGGCAGGAAAATTATGTGGATATATTGAAGCAACATCTCAAGACATTAGTCAGGAAGTTAATGCTTGGTCGCAAATGGGTCTTCCAAATGGACAATGACCCCAAGCATACTTCCAAAGTTGTGACAAAATGGCTTAAGTACAACAAAGTCAAGGTATTGGAGTGGCCATCACAAAGCCCTGACCTCAATCCTATAGGAAATTTGTGTGCACAACTGAAAAAGCGTGTGCGAGCAAGGAGGCCTACAAACCTGACTCAGTTACACCAGCTCTGTCAGGAGGAATGGGCCAAAATTCACGCAACTTATTGTGGGAAGCTTGTGGAAGGCTACCCGAAACGTTTGACCCAAGATAAACAATTTAATGGCAATGCTACCAAATACTAATTGAGTGTATGTAAACTTCTGACCCACTGGGAATTTGATGAAAGAAATAACAGCTGAAATAAATCGTTCTCTACTATTATTCTGACATTTTACAATCTTAAAATAAAGTGGTGATCCTAACTGATCTAAGACAGGGAATTTTTACTAGGATTAAATGTCAGTAATTGTGAAAAACGGAGTTTAAATGTATTTGGCTCAGGTGTATGTAATCTTTCGACTTCAACTGTAGTCCCCCCCATTTTAGGGACCGAAAGTATTGAGACATATTCAATAATATGTTTATTAAAGTAGTCAAAAGTTAACTATTTGGTCCCATGTTCATAGTACACAATGACTACATCAAGGTTGTGACTACTAATTTGTTGGATGCTTTTGCTGTTTGTTTTGGTTGTTTTTAAAAGTATTTTGTGCCCAATTGAAATGAATGGTAAATAACGTATTGTGTCATTTCGGAGTCACTTTTATGGTAAATAAGAAAATGATTGTTTCTAAACACTTCTACATGAATGTGGACGCTACCATGATTATCCGTATTCATGGTAGCATCCACCTAATGAACACTTAAAACACTTTTAACATAGGCCAGTGACCTCATATCCCAGCGATAATGCCTTGCATTACACCTGGAAACTTCAATTTGCTAAACTTGCCATTGGCTCAACCATTGGCTCGGCTTACCCCATGGCCATTGGCTCAACTATTGGCTCAACTTACCCCATGGCCATTGGGTCAACTATTGGCTCAACTTACCCCATGGCCATTGGGTCAACTATTGGCTTAACTTACCCCATGGCCATTGGGTCAACTATTGGCTCAACTTACCCCATGGCCATTGGGTCAACTATTGGCTTAACTTACCCCATGGCCATTGGGTCAACTATTGGCTCAACTTACCCCATGGCCATTGGGTCAACTATTGGCTCAACTTACCCCATGGCCATTGGGTCAACTATTGGCTCAACTTACCCCATGGCCATTGGGTCAACTTACTCCAAGGCAAACATTTTGACTCTACTACCCCTCACAGCTACAAGGATGCTCTTTCATGCCAGGTTTAGGACCTCATATTGAAGCTTATAGAGACCCAACTGATGTATAGAACAATCTTAAAATGATCTACTTTGGTTTAGATACAAGAATCATGAACCCTCTAACACAATAAATTCATCTGACTTGGTGAAAATCCGTTTTTTTTCTGGCCCCAACTTGTTGGCCACTTTGTCCACGTGGTTTGTTCCTTCACAGACTCCATGTAGTGATGACCTCGTCCTAAACATTTTGTGTATTGTTTCCTTAGAAAACAAGGGTGGCTCAACTTACCCCGTTGGCTCAACTTAACCCACTCTGCCCTACAGGTAAACTGGATCAGCTTTTGCAAACTGGTGAATGCTAAAGCCTACAGGCTACTCAACAGTACCAATAAGCTCCATACTAGCAGGCCAAAAGGTCGGATCGGAATGGTCAAAAGACCAGTTAGTGGCAAAAGATCAGTATTGGGCCCTAGAGGTGGTCCTCACAGGATGTGACTGAAACATTACTGACTCACAGGGGCAGCAACTAGAGCAGAAATATGCAGTTCTCCATGTAAACCACAAGATGGCAGAAACTAGAGCAGAAATATGCAGTTCTCCATGTAAACCACAAGATGGAAGCAACTAGAGCAGAAATATGCAGTTCTCCATGTAAACCACAAGATGGCAGCAACTGAATGCTGATGAGACACCACCCACCACCACGCCTTCACACTACCACCATCAACAGCTATAGTGGCCCACCTCAAACGAGCAACAATGAGTCAGTAGAGCTTGTGACCAGATACACTCACACACGTGCACACACACTCATACACACTCACAGACAGATGGACACACACACAGCAACATCCGGTACAGTACACAGTTGGAGCTCAGAACTTTGTGACACCACGTATCCATCACAGTCCCACTGCTCCGATGAATCCGCCAAATGTTATCTCATGTCAAGAAGCAGCATGTTGAGCATCGAAACGTCTGGTCAGCTTAGTTAAGAGTGTCACAATGCATTTCTTCCCCGTTTCCTTACTCGTCCTGAACCTGCCCTTCACTCGGTACGGCGTCAGGTGCCAGTCATGCGTGTCAGCCATTTTGGTTAGTGGCGGCGGCAGCTCCTCTGGGGTCCCAGATGGGGCTGAAGCATGCATGCGCTGCTCGGCGATGGCAGGATATCAACTTCCCATCATCCATTTGGTGTCGCGTGTGGGGAAATGGGATGTCAAGTGTGTTTGTCATATTAATGGGGAACATTGTGATTGTGACAGACTGGAGCACTCCGCTGCCTCGCTTACACACGCAGAGAGAGAGAGAGAGAGAGAGAGAGAGAGAGAGAGAGAGAGAGAGGAGAGAGAGAGAGAGAAGAGAGAGAGGAGAGAGAGAGAGAGGAGAGAGAGAGAGAGAGAGAGAGAGAGAGAGAGAGAGAGAGAAGAGAGAGAGAGGAGAGAGAGAGAGAGGAGAGGGAGAGAGGAGAGAGAGAGAAGAGATAGGAGAGAGAGAGAGAGAGGAGAGAGAGAGAAGAGAGAGAGAGAGAGGAGAGAGAGAGAGAGAGAGAGAGAGAGAGAGAGAAGAGAAGAGAGAGAGAGAGAGAGAGAGAGAGAGAGAGAGAGAGAGAGAGAGAGAGAGAGAGAGAGAGAGAGAGAGAGAGAGAGAGAGAGAGAGAGAGAGAGAGAGAGAGAGAGAGAGAGAGAGAGAGAGAGAGAGACATATAGATACACATAGATAGATAGTGGGACCTCTATCCACACATAGATAGATAGAGGGACCTCTATCCACACATAGATAGATAGTGGGACCTCTATCCACACATAGATAGATAGTGGGACCTCTATCCACACATAGATAGATAGAGGGACCTCTATCCACACATAGATAGATAGAGGGACTTCTATCCACACATAGATAGATAGAGGGACCTCTATCCACACATAGATAGATAGAGGGACTTCTATCCACACATAGATAGATAGAGGGACCTCTATCCACACATAGATAGATAGTGGGACCTCTATCCACACCTAGATAGATAGTGGGACCTCTATCCACACATAGATAGATAGAGGGACCTCTATCCACACATAGATAGATAGAGGGAACTCTATCCACACATAGATAGATAGTGGGAACTCTATCCACACATAGATAGATAGAGGGAACTCTATCCACACCTAGATAGATAGTGGGACCTCTATCCACACCTAGATAGATAGTGGGACCTCTATCCACACCTAGATAGATACAGGGACCTCTATCCACACATAGATAGATAGTGGGACCTCTATCCACACATAGATAGATAGTGGGACCTCTATCCACACCTAGATAGATAGTGGGAACTCTATCCACACCTAGATAGATAGTGGGACCTCTATCCACACATAGATAGATAGAGGGACCTCTATCCACACATAGATAGATAGAGGGACCTATATCCACACATAGATAGATAGTGGGACCTCTATCCACACATAGATAGATAGTGGGACCTCTATCCACACATAGATAGATAGAGGGACTTCTATCCACACATAGATAGATAGAGGGACCTCTATCCACACATAGATAGATAGAGGAACTCTATCCACACATAGATAGATAGAGGGACTTCTATCCACACATAGATAGATAGATAGAGGGAACTCTATCCACACATAGATAGATAGAGGGACTTCTATCCACACATAGATAGATAGATAGATAGTGGGAACTCTATCCACACATAGATAGATAGAGGGAACTCTATCCACACATAGATAGATAGAGGGACTTCTATCCACACATAGATAGATAGATAGTGGGAACTCTATCCACACATAGATAGATAGAGGGAACTCTATCCACACATAGATAGATAGAGGGACTTCTATCCACACATAGATAGATAGAGGGAACTCTATCCACACATAGATAGATAGAGGGAACTCTATCCACACATAGATAGATAGAGGGACTTCTATCCACACATAGATAGATAGATAGTGGGAACTCTATCCACACATAGATAGATAGAGGGAACTCTATCCACACATAGATAGATAGAGGGACTTCTATCCACACATAGATAGATAGATAGTGGGAACTCTATCCACACATAGATAGATAGAGGGAACTCTATCCACACATAGATAGATAGAGGGAACTCTATCCACACATAGATAGATAGTGGGAACTCTATCCACACATAGATAGATAGTGGGAACTCTATCCACACATAGATAGATAGTGGGACCTCTATCCACACATAGATAGATAGTGGGAACTCTATCCACACATAGATAGATAGTGGGAACTCTATCCACACATAGATAGATAGTGGGAACTCTATCCACACATAGATAGATAGTGGGAACTCTATCCACACATAGATAGATAGTGGGAACTCTATCCACACATAGATAGATAGTGGGACCTCTATCCACACATAGATAGATAGTGGGAACTCTATCCACACATAGATAGATAGTGGGAACTCTATCCACACATAGATAGATAGTGGGAACTCTATCCACACATAGATAGATAGTGGGAACTCTATCCACACATAGATAGATAGAGGGAACTCTATCCACACATAGATAGATAGAGGGAACTCTATCCACACATAGATAGATAGATAGTGGGACCTCTATCCACACATAGATAGATAGTGGGAACTCTATCCACACATAGATAGATAGAGGGAACTCTATCCACACATAGATAGATAGAGGGAACTCTATCCACACATAGATAGATAGATAGTGGGACCTCTATCCACACATAGATAGATAGTGGGAACTCTATCCACACATAGATAGATAGAGGGAACTCTATCCACACATAGATAGATAGATAGTGGGACCTCTATCCACACATAGATAGATAGTGGGAACTCTATCCACACATAGATAGATAGATAGATAGATAGTGGGACCTCTATCCACACATAGATAGATAGTGGGAACTCTATCCACACATAGATAGATAGATAGATAGATAGTGGGAACTCTATCCACACATAGATAGATAGAGGGAACTCTATCCACACATAGATAGATAGATAGATAGTGGGACCTCTATCCACACATAGATAGATAGAGGGAACTCTATCCACACATAGATAGATAGAGGGAACTCTATCCACACATAGATAGATAGATAGATAGTGGGACCTCTATCCACACATAGATAGATAGTGGGAACTCTATCCACACATAGATAGATAGAGGGAACTCTATCCACACATAGATAGATAGAGGGACCTCTATCCACACCTAGATAGATAGATAGTGGGACCTCTATCCACACATAGATAGATAGATAGATAGTGGGAACTCTATCCACACATAGATAGATAGAGGGACTTCTATCCACACATAGATAGATAGAGGGACCTCTATCCACACATAGATAGATAGTGGGACCTCTATCCACACCTAGATAGATAGTGGGAACTCTATCCACACCTAGATAGATAGTGGGACCTCTATCCACACATAGATAGATAGAGGGACCTCTATCCACACATAGATAGATAGAGGGACCTATATCCACACATAGATAGATAGTGGGACCTCTATCCACACATAGATAGATAGTGGGACCTCTATCCACACATAGATAGATAGAGGGACTTCTGTCCACACATAGATAGATAGAGGGACCTCTATCCACACATAGATAGATAGAGGAACTCTATCCACACATAGATAGATAGAGGGACTTCTATCCACACATAGATAGATAGATAGAGGGAACTCTATCCACACATAGATAGATAGAGGGACTTCTATCCACACATAGATAGATAGATAGTGGGAACTCTATCCACACATAGATAGATAGAGGGAACTCTATCCACACATAGATAGATAGAGGGACTTCTATCCACACATAGATAGATAGATAGTGGGAACTCTATCCACACATAGATAGATAGAGGGAACTCTATCCACACATAGATAGATAGAGGGACTTCTATCCACACATAGATAGATAGAGGGAACTCTATCCACACATAGATAGATAGAGGGAACTCTATCCACACATAGATAGATAGAGGGACTTCTATCCACACATAGATAGATAGATAGTGGGAACTCTATCCACACATAGATAGATAGAGGGAACTCTATCCACACATAGATAGATAGAGGGACTTCTATCCACACATAGATAGATAGATAGTGGGAACTCTATCCACACATAGATAGATAGAGGGAACTCTATCCACACATAGATAGATAGAGGGAACTCTATCCACACATAGATAGATAGTGGGAACTCTATCCACACATAGATAGATAGTGGGAACTCTATCCACACATAGATAGATAGTGGGACCTCTATCCACACATAGATAGATAGTGGGAACTCTATCCACACATAGATAGATAGTGGGAACTCTATCCACACATAGATAGATAGTGGGAACTCTATCCACACATAGATAGATAGTGGGAACTCTATCCACACATAGATAGATAGTGGGAACTCTATCCACACATAGATAGATAGTGGGACCTCTATCCACACATAGATAGATAGTGGGAACTCTATCCACACATAGATAGATAGTGGGAACTCTATCCACACATAGATAGATAGTGGGAACTCTATCCACACATAGATAGATAGTGGGAACTCTATCCACACATAGATAGATAGAGGGAACTCTATCCACACATAGATAGATAGAGGGAACTCTATCCACACATAGATAGATAGATAGTGGGACCTCTATCCACACATAGATAGATAGTGGGAACTCTATCCACACATAGATAGATAGAGGGAACTCTATCCACACATAGATAGATAGAGGGAACTCTATCCACACATAGATAGATAGATAGTGGGACCTCTATCCACACATAGATAGATAGTGGGAACTCTATCCACACATAGATAGATAGAGGGAACTCTATCCACACATAGATAGATAGATAGTGGGACCTCTATCCACACATAGATAGATAGTGGGAACTCTATCCACACATAGATAGATAGATAGATAGTGGGACCTCTATCCACACATAGATAGATAGTGGGAACTCTATCCACACATAGATAGATAGATAGATAGATAGATAGTAGGGGAACTCTATCCACACATAGATAGATAGAGGGAACTCTATCCACACATAGATAGATAGATAGATAGTGGGACCTCTATCCACACATAGATAGATAGAGGGAACTCTATCCACACATAGATAGATAGATAGATAGATAGTGGGACCTCTATCCACACATAGATAGATAGAGGGAACTCTATCCACACATAGATAGATAGAGGGAACTCTATCCACACATAGATAGATAGATAGATAGTGGGACCTCTATCCACACATAGATAGATAGTGGGAACTCTATCCACACATAGATAGATAGAGGGAACTCTATCCACACATAGATAGATAGAGGGACCTCTATCCACACCTAGATAGATAGATAGTGGGACCTCTATCCACACATAGATAGATAGATAGATAGATAGATAGTGGGAACTCTATCCACACATAGATAGATAGAGGGAACTCTATCCACACATAGATAGATAGAGGGAACTCTATCCACACATAGATAGATAGATAGATAGTGGGACCTCTATCCACACATAGATAGATAGTGGGAACTCTATCCACACATAGATAGATAGAGGGAACTCTATCCACACATAGATAGATAGAGGGAACTCTATCCACACATAGATAGATAGAGGGAACTCTATCCACACATAGATAGATAGAGGGAACTCTATCCTCACATAGATAGATAGTGGGAACTCTATCCACACATAGATAGATAGAGGGAACTCTATCCACACATAGATAGATAGTGGGAACTCTATCCACACATAGATAGATAGAGGGAACTCTATCCACACATAGATAGATAGATAGATAGTGGGACCTCTATCCACACATAGATAGATAGTGGGAACTCTATCCACACATAGATAGATAGAGGGAACTCTATCCACACATAGATAGATAGATAGAGGGAACTCTATCCACACATAGATAGATAGAGGGAACTCTATCCACACATAGATAGATAGTGGGACCTCTATCCACACATAGATAGATAGATAGAGGGAACTCTATCCACACATAGATAGACAGAGGGAACTCTATCCACACATAGATAGATAGAGGGAACTCTATCCACACATAGATAGATAGATAGTGGGACCTCTATCCTCACATAGATAGATAGAGGGAACTCTATCCTCACATAGATAGATAGAGGGAACTCTATCCTCACATAGATAGACAGAGGGAACTCTATCCACACATAGATAGACAGAGGGAACTCTATCCACACATAGATAGACAGAGGGAACTCTATCCACACATAGATAGATAGAGGGAACTCTATCCACACATAGATAGACAGAGGGAACTCTATCCACACATAGATAGACAGAGGGAACTCTATCCACACATAGATAGACAGAGGGAACTCTATCCACACATAGATAGACAGAGGGAACTCTATCCTCACATAGATAGATAGAGGGAACTCTATCCTCACATAGATAGACAGAGGGAACTCTATCCACACATAGATAGACAGAGGGAACTCTATCCACACATAGATAGACAGAGGGAACTCTATCCACACATAGATAGACAGAGGGAACTCTATCCACACATAGATAGATAGAGGGAACTCTATCCACACATAGATAGATAGATAGTGGGACCTCTATCCACACATAGATAGACAGATAGTGGGAACTCTATCCACACATAGATAGATAGTGGGAACTCTATCCTCACATAGATAGATAGAGGGAACTCTATCCTCACATAGATAGACAGAGGGAACTCTATCCTCACATAGATAGATAGATAGTGGGAACTCTATCCACACATAGATAGATAGTGGGAACTCTATCCACACATAGATAGATAGTGGGAACTCTATCCACACATAGATAGATAGAGGGAACTCTATCCACACATAGATAGATAGAGGGAACTCTATCCACACATAGATAGATAGAGGGAACTCTATCCACACATAGATAGATAGAGGGAACTCTATCCTCACATAGATAGATAGTGGGAACTCTATCCACACATAGATAGATAGAGGGAACTCTATCCACACATAGATAGATAGAGGGAACTCTATCCACACATAGATAGATAGAGGGAACTCTATCCACACATAGATAGATAGAGGGAACTCTATCCTCACATAGATAGATAGTGGGAACTCTATCCACACATAGATAGATAGAGGGAACTCTATCCTCACATAGATAGACAGAGGGAACTCTATCCTCACATAGATAGATAGAGGGAACTCTATCCTCACATAGATAGACAGAGGGAACTCTATCCTCACATAGATAGACAGAGGGAACTCTATCCTCACATAGATAGATAGACAGAGGGAACTCTATCCACACATAGATAGATAGATAGTGGGAACAGAGGCAGAAAAGAGGGAGTGAAACACATTCCAGCTAAGAAAGCATCCAATACTGACCAATACAAATCAAAGCCACAAAAGAAGCCAAGAAATCCCTCCCATCTTCCTCCTCCTCTTCCCTCTTCCTTCTTCTTCTTTTTCTCCCAGCTGCATTTCTTGGATAGAAAGTTGGTAGGCTTTCACTGAGTGCTGAGTGAATAATATAAACGCTTCACAAACTATCCAGGCAATCCCAGCTTGACTCTAAATGATTGCAATGTTATTGTTAATAATTTATGTTTGATTTTTTTTTTTTAAGAGTTTGGATAAGAATTCACAATGGACTTTTATCTTCCTAACATCATGCACATACTGACTCTTACAAATATACGTCTCCCCCTCTACCCCCCTCTCTCTCTCTCCCCCTCTATCTCTCTCTCTCAAACACACACTCAAACTCCCCCCCACACCCCCCCCCCCTACAAACACACACATATCAATAAAAACAACCTGTTCCTTGATCCTACTGCACTCTCCCTTTCAGTTGTATCTACGGTTCCACCCAAGAGGTGTGTAGAGTGCTGTTGAAAGTGCCTATACAGGGGTGGTAGAGAGGTGTGTAGAGTGCTGTTGAAAGTGCCTATACAGGGGTGGTAGAGAGGTGTGTAGAGTGCTGTTGAAAGTGCCTATACAGGGGTGGTAGAGAGGTGTGTAGAGTGCTGTTGAAAGTGCCTATACAGGGGTGGTAGAGAGGTGTGTAGAGTGCTGTTGAAAGTGCCTATACAGGGGTGGTAGAGAGGTGTGTATAGTGCTGTTGAAAGTGCCTATACAGGGGTGGTAGAGAGGTGTGTAGAGTGCTGTTGAAAGTGCCTATACAGGGGTGGTAGAGAGGTGTGTAGAGTGCTGTTGAAAGTGCCTATACAGGGGTGGTAGAGAGGTGTGTAGAGTGCTGTTGAAAGTGCCTATACAGGGGTGGTAGAGAGGTGTGTAGAGTGCTGTTGAAAGTGCCTATACAGGGGTGGTAGAGAGGTGTGTAGAGTGCTGTTGAAAGTGCCTATACAGGGGTGGTAGAGAGGTGTGTAGAGTGCTGTTGAAAGTGCCTATACAGGGGTGGTAGAGAGGTGTGTAGAGTGCTGTTGAAAGTGCCTATACAGGGGTGGTAGAGAGGTGTGTAGAGTGCTGTTGAAAGTGCCTATACAGGGGTGGTAGAGAGGTGTGTAGAGTGCTGTTGAAAGTGCCTATACAGGGGTGGTAGAGAGGTGTGTTGGCGTGTATGTGTGAGAGAGAGAGAGAGAGAGAGAGAGATAGAGAGGTACAGTACTATAGCATCTTCGGTAGAAAAGAGGAAGTTCCGACATGACAACTTCACTCCCACTCACATCCTATCGCAATGGCACTTCCCTGTGCATGCAGCACGTACACTATGATGGCAACCCACAGATAAAATGTGAATAAAATGCTGAGATACAATAGGAATGAAGGACAGATCGATAGGAGAGAGCTACGGAGAGAACGCAACATGTTGTGTTTTGACTTTGCTGAACAATGAAAAGCACCTACATTTCTGTAGAATTCTGTAGAGAATGCAAAGCCTGTTGAGGCCATGTCACCCATCCAAGGATGTGCAGTGTGCAGGACCCCCCACAAGCGTCTTGAGACTCATCTGCAGTCGATACAGCCGACTTCTGTCTGTAGTGTACGAACATTTTGGGCTACACACTAATATGCACAAAAAACTGCACAACTGTGTTAACATCCCTGTTAGTGAGCATTTCTAATTTGCCAAGATAATCCATTCACCTGACAGGTGTGGCATATTCAAGAAGCTGATTAAACAGCATGATCATTACACAGGTGCGCCTTCTGCTGGGGGACAATAAAAGGCCACTCTAAAATGTGCAGTTTTGTCACACAACACAATGCTACAGATGTGTCAGATTTTGAAGGAATATGCATTTGGCATGCTGACTGCAGGAATGTCCACCCCACCAAATTTGTTGTGAGCAGTTTGCTGATGTCAATGTTGTGAACAGAGTGCCCCATGGTGGAGGTGGGGTTATGGTATGGGCAGGCTTAAGCTACGGACAACAAACACAATTGCTTTTATCGATGGTAATTTTAATGCACAGATACCGTGACAAAATCCTGAAGTCCATTGTCTTGCCATTCATCCGCCGCCATCACCTTATGTTTCAGCATGATAATGCACGGCCCCATGTCGCAAGGATTTGTACACAAGACCTGGAAGCTGAAAATGCCCCAGTTCTTCCATAGCATGCATACTCACCAGACATGTCACCCATTGAGCATGTTTGGGATGCTCTGGATCGACGTGTACAACTGCGTGTTCCAGTTCCTGCCAATATCCAGCAACTTCACACTGCCATTGAAGAAGAGTGGGACAACATTCCACAGGCCACAATCAACAGCCTGATCAACTCTATGTGAAGAAATGTGTTGCGATGCATGAAGCAAATGGTGTTCAGATATTGACTGGTTTTCTGATCCCCGCCCCTACCTTTAAAAAAAGTTATCTGTGACCAACAGATGCATATCTGTATTCCCAGTCATGTAAAAGCCATAGATTAGGGCCTAATGAATTCATTTCATTTGACTGATTTCCTTATATGAACTGTACATGTTGTGTTTGTATAGAGACAGAGATATAACTACATGTAGAGACAGACAGAGATATAACTACATATAGAGACAGAGATATTACTACATATAGAGACAGAGATATAACTACATATAGAGACAGAGATATAACTACATATAGAGACAGACAGAGATATAACTACATATAGAGACAGAGATATAACTACATATAGAGACAGAGATATAACTACATATAGAGACAGAGATATTACTACATATAGAGACAGAGATATTACTACATATAGAGACAGAGATATTACTACATATAGAGACAGAGATATAACTACATATAGAGACAGAGATACAACTACATATAGAGACAGAGATATAACTACATATAGAGACAGAGATATAACTACATATAGAGACAGAGATATAACTACATATAGAGACAGAGATATGACTACATATAGAGACAGACAGAGATATAACTACATATAGAGACAGAGATATAACTACATATAGAGACAGAGATATAACTACATATAGAGACAGAGATATAACTACATATAGAGACAGAGATACAACTACATATAGAGACAGAGATATAACTACATATAGAGACAGAGATATAACTACATATAGAGACAGACAGAGATATAACTACATATAGAGACAGAGATATAACTACATATAGAGACAGAGATATAACTACATATAGAGACAGAGATATAACTACATATAGAGACAGACAGAGATATAACTACATATAGAGACAGAGATATAACTACATATAGAGACAGAGATATAACTACATATAGAGACAGAGATATAACTACATATAGAGACAGAGATATAACTACATATAGAGACAGAGATATAACTACATATAGAGACAGAGATACAACTACATGTAGAGACAGACAGAGATATAACTACATATAGAGACAGACAGAGATATAACTACATATAGAGACAGACAGAGATATAACTACATATAGAGACAGAGATATAACTACATATAGAGACAGAGATATAACTACATATAGAGACAGAGATATAACTACATATAGAGACAGAGATATAACTACATATAGAGACAGAGATATAACTACATATAGAGACAGAGATATAACTACATATAGAGACAGAGATATAACTACATATAGAGACAGAGATACAACTACATATAGAGACAGAGATATAACTACATATAGAGACAGAGATATAACTACATATAGAGACAGAGATATAACTACATATAGAGACAGAGATATAACTACATATAGAGACAGAGATATAACTACATATAGAGACAGACAGAGATATAACTACATATAGAGACAGAGATATAACTACATATAGAGACAGACAGAGATATAACTACATATAGAGACAGAGATACAACTACATATAGAGACAGAGATATAACTACATATAGAGACAGAGATATAACTACATATAGAGACAGAGATATAACTACATATAGAGACAGACAGAGATATAACTACATATAGAGACAGAGATATAACTACATATAGAGACAGAGATATGACTACATATAGAGACAGAGATATAACTACATATAGAGACAGAGATATAACTACATATAGAGACAGAGATATAACTACATATAGAGACAGAGATATAACTACATATAGAGACAGAGATATAACTACATATAGAGTCGAGTTGTAACTATATACAGTTGAAGTCGGAAGTTTACATACACCTCAACCAAATACATTTAAACTCAGTTTTTCCACAATTCTTGACATTGAATCCTAGTAAAAATTCCCTGTCTTAGTTCAGTTAGTAAAACAACTTCATTTTAATTAAGAATGTGAAATGTCAGAATAATAGTAGAGAGAATGATTTGTCAGCTTATATGTTTCTCTTCATATTTCCAGTGGGTCAGAAGTTTACATACACTCAATTAGTATTTGGTAGCATTGCCTTTAAATTGTTTTACACATTTTTCGGGTAGCCTTTCACAAGCTTTCCACAATAAGTTGGATGAATTTTGGCCCATTCTTCCTGAAAGAGCTGGTGTATCTGAGTCATTTTTGTAGGCCGCCTTGCTCACACAGGCTTTTTCAGTTCTGCCCACAAATGTTCTATAGGATTGAGGTCCGGGCTTTGTGATGGCCACTCCAATACCTTGACTTTGTTGTCCTAAAGCCATTTTGCCACAACTTTGGAAGTATGCTTGGGGTCATTGTCCATTTGGAAGACCAAGCTTTAACTTCCTGACTGATGTCTTGAGATGTTGCTTCAATATATTCACATACTTTTTCCTCCTCATGATGCCATCGATTTTGTGAAGTTCACCAGTCCCTGCTTATTGATTTGCACTCTTCGCACCAAAGTACGTTCATCTCTAGGAGACAGAACGCGTCTCCTTCCTGAACGGTATGACGGCTCTGTGGTCCCATGGTGTTAATACTTACCTAGGTCTGGTCTGATGTATTTTGATTTTCCCATGATGTCAAGCAAAGAGGCACTGAGTTTGAAGGTAGGCCTTGAAATACATCCACAGGTACACCTCCAACTGACTCATATTATGTCAATTAATTATATTAATTATCAGAAGCTTCTAAAGCCATGACATCATGTTCTGGAATTTTCCAAGCTGTTTAAAGGCACAGTCAACTTAGTGTATGTAAACTTCTGACCCACTGGAATTGTGATACAGTGAATTAGAAGTGAAATAATCTGTCTGTAAAGAATTGTTGGAAAAATTACTTGTGTCATGCACAAAGTAGATGTCCTAACCGACTTGCCAAAACATTGGTTTGTTAACAAGAAATTTGTGGAGTGGTTGAAAAACAAGTTTTAATGACTCCAACCTAAGTGTATGTAAACTTCCAACTTGAACTGTATATATATACTGATGGCGTTAGAGAGATGACATGTGTGAGTAGAAACAGAAAAGTAGGATGTAAACACTGGTTAGGAAGGAAACAACAGAAACGTTCTGAACAGACGCCCTGCGCCCGTCGCTCTACTCTCCGGCTCAGGAATACAAAGCCTTGATTACAGGAGGAGAGAACAACATAAGCCTCATGTCTCCCTGTAATCACTGAGCTAGAGGGATCAGGAGAGAAAGAGAGGAAAGAGAGGAGGAGTGAGAAAGAAATAAAGAAAAAGAAAATGAACAGACGTAGATGGTGGAGTTCAGAACAACAAAGAGGACTGTAGAGAAAGAAGAGAGGGATAGAGAAGAAGAGCGATAAAGAGAGGAATAGAGAGAGATAAAGACAGGAGTACAGGGAGATAAAGACAGGAATACAGAGAGATAGAGGAGTACGGAGAGATAAAGACAGGAATACAGAGAGATTGAGGAATACAGAGAGATAAAGATAGGAATACAGAGAGATTGAAGAATACAGAGAGATAAAGATAGGAATACAGAGAGATAGAGGAATACAGAGAAATAAAGATAGGAATACAGAGAGATAAAGATAGGAATACAGAGAGATAAAGACAGGAATACAGAGAGATAAAAAGAGGAATACAGAGAGATAAAGACAGGAATACAGAGAGATAGAGGAATACAGATAGATAAAGAGATAACCCAGTAGATAAAGGGAGGAATACAGAGATATAGAGAGGAATACAGAGAGATAAAGAGAGGAATACAGTGAGATAAAAAGAGGAATAGAGAGAGATAAAGAGAGGAATACAGAGATAAAGAGAGGAATACAGAGATAAAGAGAGGAATACAGAGAGATACAGAGAGGAATACAGAGAGATAAAGAGAGGAATAAAGAGGATAGAGAGAAGAATACAGAGAGATAAAGACAGGAATACAGAGAGATAAAGATAGGAATACAGAGAGATAAAGACAGGAATACAGAGAGATTGAGGAATGCAGAGAGATAAAGACAGGAATACAGAGAGATAAAACGAGGAATACAGAGAGATAAAGAGAGGAATACAGAGAGATAAAGAGAGGAGTACAGAGAGATAAAAAGAGGAATACAGAGAGATAAAAAGAGGAATACAGAGATATAAAAAGAGGAATACAGAAAGATAAAGACAGGAATACAGAGAGATAGAGGAATACAGAGAGAGAAAGACAAGAATACAGAGAGATAGAGGAATACAGATAGATAAAGAGAGAACCCAGTAGATAAAGGGAGGAATACAGATATATAGAGAGGAATACAGAGAGATAAAGAGAGGAATACAGTGAGGTAAAACGAGTAATACAGAGATAAAGAGAGGAATACAGAGATAAAGAGAGGAATACAGAGAGATACAGAGAGGAATACAGAGATATAAAGACAGGAATACAGAGAGATAAAGAGAGAACCCAGTAGATAAAGGAGGAATACAGAGAGATAAAGAGAGGAATACAGAGAGATAAAGGGAGGAATACAGAGAGATAAAGGGAGGAATACAGAGAGATTAAGAGATAACACTGAGAGATAAAGGGAGGAATACAGAGAGATTAAGGGAGAAGGGAGAATAAAAGGCATGCAATAGAGAACGAGAGAGGGAGGGGAGAGAGGGTTGGAGGGGAGAGAGGGAGGGAGAGGGAGGGAGGGAGGGGAGAGAGGGTTGGAGGGGAGAGAGGGAGGGAGGGGAGAGAGGGAGAGAGAGGGAGGGGAGAGAGGGTTGGAGGGGAGAGAGGGAGTGAGGGGGAGGGAGGGGAGAGAGGGTTGGAGGGGAGAGAGGGAGTGAGAGGGAGGGAGGGGAGAGGGAGGGGAGAGAGGGAGAGAGAGGGAGGGGAGCGAGGGAGTGAGTGGGAGGGAGGGAGAAACAGAGACAAGAGGGAAGGTGTAATTGGCGATGTGTTTAACACCTCTGTCTGTGTGCTGAGCCATAGCAGACTAGTGAACAAGCCTCTGTCTGTATCTGAACCATAATACTCCAAGATTGAGAGAGATTGGCGGGGGGCGAGAGGAGAGGAAGAGGAGCGAAAGAGAAAGAGGTGGCAGTGGCTGCAATTAAGGGAGCGATGCTTTGCCAGGGGAAAATGCTAATTTTAATTTAGCTTCCTTTGTGTAAGCAGCTGATTGGCTATCTATTAGGATGCCAGGGTCTCTGGGGGAAAAAATATGTGTTTGGCACAACGTCGATCACAGGGCCTCATTTAGTTCGATATTGGCATACATAAACACACACGCTCATGCACACGCACACACACACACGCGCAAACACATACACACACACACACGCAAACACATACACACACACTGTCGTGGGCCTTCAGGAGATGCTTTGTCAGCACTCTTCCTCAGCCACGACTCCTTGTTCCATCCTGGGGTTGTTCCAACCTACATGACACTACAGTTCAGGAGCAAGTTACCATCTGGCTCCGAACGGAGGGAGGGCACAGCAGTACCCCTCACGGCCCACGCGGTCTCAGGCACACGCAGGCCCTGCCACCCACCCACACATTCTGCTGCCAGGTACAGAAACACAGTCACCCTATCTGCTATCCCAATCTCTATCTCTATCTAGCACTACGGCCAGTTCCACTCTTCATAGTAGAATGTTAGCATAGGAAGTAGAATGTATGCCCAATTATCACAGCATAAAACTACTTACAATGCATGCCTAATGCATTACTTTACAGTCATAGCATATTTCCTAGAATGCACACTTTAATACATTAATTCAAGTACACTATGCATGTATGCATGTCCAATCTACAGTATTATTTATTTGTAAGTACAGTACACTCTTAAATCCATGTTAAGACAGTTTATTTTAAGTCTACATGGGGCCCATAGTGAATGTGGATCAACTAATCAACAGATTATAGTGATCAAATTGTCCTGAAGAGAATTGATCATTATTAGAGGGGTGCATTAGTACAGTGTGGATATTGGAAAAGGGAATATGGCTCCCATTGCACACAGACATTATCCTGCATACACAGAGATATGCAGCACATGCCAACATGGTATCATTGCAATAAAGAAAAAGAGAGAGATCCCATGGGACATCGCATTTTCTCCTCCACCTTTGACTCTCTCATTTGAATCCGCCTTTATTCTCACAACTAGCTTTCTGGGGCTCTCTCTGTCTCTGTCTGGTTTATCTCTGTCTGGTTTATCTCTGTCTGGTTAATCTCTGTCTGGTTTCCACTCTGTCTGGGGTTCCCTCTGTCTCTGTCTGGTTTCCACTCTGTCTGGTTTATCTCTGTTTGGTTTCCACTCTGTCTGGTTTATCTCTGTCTCTGTCTGGTTTATCTCTGTCTGGTTTCTTCTCTGTCTGCTTTCCACTCTGTCTGGTTTATTTCTGTCTGGTTTCCACTCTGTCTGGTTAATCTCTGTCTGGTTTCCACTCTGTCTGGGGTTCCCTCTGTCTCTGTCTGCTTTCCACTCTGTCTGGTTTATTTCTGTCTGGTTTCCACTCTGTCTGGTTAATCTCTGTCTGGTTTCCACTCTGTCTGGGGTTCCCTCTGTCTCTGTCTGGTTTCCACTCTGTCTGGTTTATCTCTGTTTGGTTTCCACTCTGTCTGGTTTATCTCTGTCTCTGTCTGGTTTATCTCTGTCTGGTTTCTTCTCTGTCTGCTTTCCACTCTGTCTGGTTTATTTCTGTCTGGTTTCCACTCTGTCTGGTTAATCTCTGTCTGGTTTCCACTCTGTCTGGGGTTCCCTCTGTCTCTGTCTGGTTTATCTCTGTTTGGTTTCCACTCTGTCTGGTTTATCTCTGTCTCTGTCTGGTTTATCTCTGTCTGGTTTCTTCTCTGTCTGCTTTCCACTCTGTCTGGTTTATCTATGTCTGGTTCCCACTCTATCTGGTTTATCTCTGTCTCTGTCTGGTTTATCTCTGTCTCTGTCTGGTTTATCTCTGTCTGGTTTCCACTCTGTCTGGTTTTCTCTGTCTGGTTTATCTCTGTCTGGTTTATCTCTGTCTGGTATATCTCTGTCTGGTTTCCTCTCTGTCTGGTTTATCTCTGTCTGGTTTCTTCTCTGTCTGGTTTATCTGTGTCTGAATTTCCTCTGTCTGGTTTATCTCTGTCTGGTATATCTCTGTCTGGTTTCCTCTCTGTCTGGTTTCCTCTCTGTCTGAATTATCTTTGTCTGGTTTCCACTCTGTCTGGTTTCCCCTCTGTCTGGTTCCTCTTTGTCTGGTTTCCCCTCTGTCTGGTTTATCTCTGTCTGGTTTATCTCTGTCTGGTTTATCTCTTTCTGGTTTATCTCTGTCTGGTGTTCCACCCTGTCTGGTTGATCTCTGTCTGGTTTTACTCTGTCTGGTTTCTTCTCTGTCTGGTTTCCTCTCTGTCTGGTTTATCTCTGTCTGGTTTCTTCTCTGTCTGGTTTCAGCTCTGTCTGGTTTCAGCTCTGTCTGTTTTCATCTCTGTCTGGTTTCTTTTCTGTCTGGTATCATCTCTGTCTGGTTTATCTCTGTCTGGTTTAATTCTGTCTGGTTTACTCTGTCTGGTTTATCTCTGTCTGGTGTTCCACTATGTCTGGTTTATCTCTGTCTGGTTTTCTCTCTGTCTGGTTTAAATCTGTCTGGTTTATCTCTGTCTGGTATAACTCTGTCTGGTTTCTCCTCTGTCTGGTTTCAGCTCTGTCTGGTTTCATCTCTGTCTGGTTTCTTCTCTGTCTGGTGTTCCCCTCTGTCTGGTTTATCTCTGTCTGGTTTAACTCTGTCTGGTGTTCCACCCTGTCTGGTTTTTCTCTGTCTGGTTTATCTCTGTCTGGTTTCCTCTCTGTCTGGTTTATCTCTGTCTGGTGTCCCACTCTGTCTGGTTTAATCTCTGTCTGGTTTCCTCTCTGTCCGGTTGCATCTCTGTCTGGTTTCCTCTCTGTTTGGTATCTCTTCTTCTGGTTTCATCTCTGTCTGGTTTCCTCTCTGTTTGGTATCATCTCTGTCTGGTATCATCTCTGTTTGGTATCATCTCTGTCTGGTTTCATCTCTGTTTGGTATCTCTTCTTCTGGTTTCATCTCTGTCCGGTTTCATCTCTGTCTGCTTTTCTTATGTGTCTCATTATGGTAATTGGTGAAATATGTATAGCCAGTTATAATTATAATGGCTTAGCAGATAATAAGAAAAGACTATCAGTGTTTACCTAGCGAAAAGAGAAGGAATATAATATCTATTGTTTACAGGAAACTCATTCAACAATTTTAGATTACGTTTTGTGGGAAAAGGACTGGGGAGGACGAAACATATTTCTCCCATGGGCAAAAACATTGAAAAAGGGGTGATGATATTAATTAATAGTAATTTTGATCAAAATGTGCAACAGATCCTCAAGGTAGAGGGATGATTTTAAATATGTTATTGGACCATAACAGATATGGCTCATTAACGGTCCAAATAATGATGATCCATGCTTCATTGAAAATATAAACTCAGCAAAATAAGAAATGTCCTCTCACTGTCAACTGCATTTATTTTCAGCAAACCTAACATGTGTAAATATTTGCATGAACATAACAAGATTCAACAACTGAGACATAAACTGAACAAGTTCCACAGACATGTGACTAACAGAAATAGAATAATGTGTCCCTGAACAAAGGGGGGGTCAAAATCAAAAGTAACAGTCAGTATTTGGTGTGGCCACCAGCTGCATTAAGAACTGCAGTGCATCTCCGTCTCATGGACTGCACCAGATTTGCCCGTTCTTGCTGTGAGATGTTACCCCTCTCTTCCACCAAGGCACCTGCAAGTTCCGGACATCTCTGGGAGGAATGGCCCTAGCCCTCACCCTCCGATCCAACAGGTCCCAGACGTGCTCAATGAGATAGAGATCCGGGCTGTTCGCAGGTCATGGCAGAATACTGACATTCCTGTGTTGCAGGAAATCACACACAGAACGAGCAGTATGGCTGGTGGCATTGTCATGCTGGAGGGTCATGTCAGGATGAGCCTGCAGGAAGGGTACCACATGAGGGAGGAGGATGTCTTCCCTGTAACGCACAGCGTTGCGATTGCCTGCAATGACAACAAGCTCAGTCCGATGATGCTGTGACACACCACCCCAGACCATGACGGACCCTCCACCTCCAAATCGATCCCGCTCCAAAGTACAGGCCTCGTTGTAACGCTCGTTCCTTCGACAATAAACGCGAATCCGACCATCACTCCTGATGAGACAAAACCGCGACTCATCAGTGAAGAGCACTTTTTTCCAGTTCTGTCTGGTCCAGCGACATTGGGTTTGTGCCCATAGGCGATGTTGTTGCCGGTGATGTCTGATGAGGACCTGCCTTACAACAGGCCTACAAGCCCTCAGTCCAGCCTCTCTCAGCCTATTGCGGACAATGTGAGCACTGATGGAGGGATTGTGCATTCCTGGTGTAACTCGGACAGTTGTTGTTGCCATCCTGTACCTGTCCCGCAGGTGTGATGTTCGGATGTACCGATCCTGTGCAGGTGTTGTTACACGTGGTCTGCCACCGCAAGGACGATCAGCTGTCCATCCTGTCTCCATGTAGTGCTGTCTTAGGCGTCTCACAGTACGAACATTGCAATTTATTGCCCTGGCCACATCTGCAGTCCTCATGCCTCCTTGCAGCATGCCTAAGGCACGTTCACGCAGATGAGCAGGGACCCTGGGCATCTTTCTTTTGGTGTTTTTCAGAGTCAGTAGAAAGGCCTCTTTAGTGTCCTAAGTTTTCATAAATGTGACCTTAATTGCCTACCGTCTGTAAGCTGTTAGTGTCTTAACGACCGTTCCACAGGTGCATGTTCATTAACTGTTTATGGTTCATTGAACATTGAGCATGGGAAACAGTGTTTAAACCCTTTACAATGAAGATCTGTGATTTTATTTTGATTTTTAGAGACGTTTCTTTTTTGCTGAGCTTATAATAATTATTTTTGCAAACAGTTTTTTACTTTAATTTACAATCTGTAGAAGCTATGAGAATAGAAAGGTTCAGTACTTTTGTGAAGCGTCACAGCACAGTTATAGGCAAATAGAAATCCAAAATGGATGGTGTTAAGAGATAGATGGGAGGGGTTGAATGGAACTGAAGGGTGGGACTAATAACAACAAGATAACCATGGTCTTGCCTACACCTAGCGACATGTTTTCAAAATTATATGCGCAAAAAATATTCAATTTTGATTTGGAATGGCAAACCAGACAAAATTAAAATGGCCTATTTATATAATTTAATTTATTTAATATATATGAATTCAGAGGGCAGAATGTATACAACATTTAAACATTAGACCTCTCAATAAAGGCATCAGTCATACCAAAGTTACAATTAAATCCAAGCTGGTTCTCCTTCAAATTAGGAAGAATGTCTCACCCCATACTCAAAAATGGCCTTTTTCCCTTTATTCAGATTATTACTCTCACTTTCGGTTATTTGAAAACAAAATCATCTCCAAAATATATTTATTTTTAAAACAAGCCATAGAAAGTTAGTTGCAATTTCAGTGTAATCCAGAAAATGACAGAACAAATAATAGAACAAATATTGTGGTTAACCTGATGAGGACAGAGGGCGCTGTTTTCACTTTGGGGGAAATTCGTGCCCAATTTAAACGGCCTCGTACTCAATTCTTGCTCGTACAATATGCATATTATTATTACTATTGGATAGAAAACACTCTCTAGTTTCTAAAACCTTTTGAATTTTGTCTGTGAGTAAAACAGAACTCATTTGGCAGCACACTTTCTGACCAGGAAGTGGAAAGTCTGAAAATGATGCTCTGTTCAAGGGCCTGCCTGTAAATGGGCATGATACGTATGAGTATACATGCACGTCATACACCATCCCCTAGATGTCAAGAGGAAGTGAGAGAAGAAATGAAGTGTTTATCTTGGTCTGAGGTGGAATAAATCCTCTTGGAATGACGTGTCCGCCATTTCCTGCTTTCTGAAAAGCGCGAAGTTGGACCTGGAATTGCCTTCTGGAAAGCTGTCGTTATAGGCGAATACTATCTCCGGCTTTGATTTTATTTGATACATGTTACAATATCATCGTAAAGTATGTTTTTTCAATATAGTTTTATTAGATTATTGAAATTTTTTCGGGACGTTAGGCGTGTTGCGTTGTCTGTGTTTGTTGACGATGGAGAGCTTCGCGCCACTTGGCCAGTGTGCTTGCTAATTCAAGAGGGAAAAACGATGTTCTAAATCCAAACAACGACTGTTCTGGACAAAGGACCCCTTGTACAACATTCTGATGGAAGATCACCAAAAGTAGGACCCATTTTGTGATGCTATTTCATATATCTGTCGAACTGTGTACTAGTAGTTTTGCGCCCAGGTTTTGGCCACTCTCTCGCTATAACGTAAGCCTTATGTCGTAATGAAGATATTTTTTGAATTCTAACACTGCGATTGCATTAACCTTTACAGCCCCGGCGTTCCGCTAGCGGAACTCCTCCCACATTCCACTGAAAAGGCAGAGCGCGAAATTCAAAAAATATTTTTTGGAAATATTTAACTTTCACACATTAACAAGTCCAATACAGCAAATGAAAGATACACATCTTGTGAATACTCATCATAAAACATTTCTGAAAAATACATGGTGTACAGCAAATTAAAGACAAACATCTTGTGAATCCAGCCAATATTTCCGATTTTTTAAGTGTTTTACAGCGAAAACACAATATAGCATTATATTAGCTTACTACAATAGCCTACCACACAACCGCATTCATTCATCAAGGCACGTTAGCGATAGCAATAGGCACGTTAGCGTTAGCGAATAAACCAGCAAAAGATATTAATTTTCACTAACCTTCATAAACCTTCCTCAGATGACAGTCCTATAACATCAGGTTATACATACACTTACATACATACAATCAGTGGTTATCCATTATGCTAACGTAGCATCTTTTTCCAGAATGTGCGGATATTTCTATTAGACTCTCACCTATTCTGACCAAATAGCTATTCATAAACATTACAAAAAAATACATGCAAATGTAAAATATATTGTGTCAGTAAAATGTATATACCAGGCTGCTCGTTATGGTGCTGTGCGCCATCAGACTCACCTGGACTCCATCACCTCCCTGATTACCTGCCCTATATATGTCACTCCCTTTGGTTCCTTCCCCAGGCGTTATTGTTTCTGTTCCAGTGTTAAGTCTGTGTGTTGTTTGTGTTTCTTGCTTTGTGTTGTGTTTATTTATTAAAAGACTCACTCTCTGAACTTGCTTCCCGACTCTCAGTGCACATCGTTACAAAATCAAACTGGATGGACATCATAAATAGATGGGGGAGGTTGAGGATAGAGGAAGGACGAAAAACAAACAAAGTATAACTATTGTAAAATTGTTTCCGTGAAATGTTTATAGCATGTATAAATCTTCTTCAGGCTGCAAGCCCGACACCGGTACACTTATGACAACATCCAGCTCAAGTGCAGGGCGCGAAATTCAAAATATATTCTTTAGAAATATTTAACTTTCACACATTAACAAGTCCAATACAGCATTTGAAAGATAAACATCTTGTGAATCCAGCCAACATGTCCGATTTTTAAAATGTTTTACAGCGAAAACACCACGTATATTTATGTTAGCTCACCACCAAATACAAAAAAGGACAGACATTTTTCACAGCACAGGTAGCATGCACAAAGCCAACCTAACTAACCAAGATCCAACCAAACTAACCAAGAAACAACTTCATCAGATGACAGTCCTATAACATGTTACACAATAAATCTATGTTTTGTTCGAAAAATGTGCATATTTGAGGTATAAATCAGTTTTACATTGCTGCTACCATCACAGCTACCGTCAGAAATAGCACCGAAGCAACCAGAGTAATTACAGACACCAACGTCAAATACCTAAAATACTCATCATAAAACATTTCTGAAAAATAAATGGTGTATAGCAAATGAAAGACAAAGATCTTGTGAATACAGCCAATATTTCCGATTTTTGAAGTGTTTTACAGCGAAAACACAATATAGCGTTATATTAGCTTACTACAATAGCTAACACACAACAGCATTGATTCAAGGCAAACGGTAGCGATAGCACAGTTCGACAGATATATGAAATAGCATCATAAAATGGGTCCTACTTTTGGTGATCTTCCATCAGAATGTTGTACAAGGGGTCCTTTGTCCAGAACAGTCGTTGTTTGGATTTAGAACATCGTTTTTCCCTCTTGAATTAGCAAGCACACTGGCCAAGTGGCGCGAAGCTCTCCATCCTGAACAAAGGGACACAACGCAACACGCCTAACGTCCCGAAAAAATTTCAATAATCTAATAAAACTATATTGAAAAAACATACTTTACATTGATATTGTAACATGTATCAAATAAAATCAAAGCCGGAGATAGTATTCGCCTATAACGACAGCTTTCCAGAAGGCAATTCCAGGTCCAACTTCGCGCTTTTCAGAAAACCGGAAATGGCGGACACGTCATTCCAAGAGGATTTATTCCACCTCAGACCAAGATAATCACTTCATTTCTTCTCTCACTTCCTCTTGACATCTAGGGGAAGGTGTATGACGTGCATGTATACTAATACGTATCATGCCCATTTATAGGCAAGCCCTTGAACAGAGACCTCGATTTCAGAAATCTCACTTCCTGTCAGGAAGTGGGCTGCAGAATGAGTTCTGTTTCACTCAGAGAAAAAATTCAAACGGTTTTAGAAACTAGAGAGTGTTTTCTATCCAATAGTAATAATAATATGCATATTGTACGAGCAAGAATTGAGTACGAGGCCGTTTGAAATGGGCACCTTTTTCCAAGTTACTCAATACTGCCCCTGCAGCCATAAGAAGATAAGCTGGAAGTAGAAGTCTACAGCGCCTTCGGAGAGTATTCAGAGCCCTTGACTTTTTCCATATTTTGTGACGTTAATCTTTAGGGATCTCGGACGATACGAAAGAGAGGTTAAAACCTTTCAGTGATACCCATCC
This sequence comes from Salvelinus alpinus, assembly GCF_045679555.1. Lineage (NCBI taxonomy): Eukaryota > Metazoa > Chordata > Actinopteri > Salmoniformes > Salmonidae > Salvelinus > Salvelinus alpinus. The sequence goes on along the minus strand of NC_092110.1, from coordinate 35,262,867 downwards.
CGGATCCGGGATCCTCCTCATCAAAAACGCTGACTAGCATAGCCTAGCCTAACGGGACAGGGATATCATATAATATAATTTTCATGAAATCACAAGTCCAATACAGCAAATGAAAGATAAACATCTTGTGAATCCAGCCATCATTTCCGATTTTTAAAATGTTTTACAGCGAAAACACAATATGTATTTCTATTAGCTAACCACAATAGCCAAACACACAACCGCATATTTTCACCATGTTTCCACCGCATAGGTAGCTTTCACAAAACCGACAAAATAGAGATATAATTAGTCACTAACCAAAAAACAACTTCATCAGATGACAGTCTTATAACATGTTATACAATACATTTATGTTTTGTTCGAAAAATGTGCATATTTGAGGTATAAATCATAGTTTTACATTGCAGCTACCATCACAAATAGCACCGAAGCAGCCAGAATAATTACAGAGAGCAACGTGAAATACATAAATACTCATCATAAAATATTTATGAAAAATACATGGTGTACAATATTTCCGATTTTTTAAGTGTTTTACAGCGAAAACACAATGTAGAATTATATTAGCTTACCACAATAGCCAAACACACAAACACATTTATTCACCGCAGAGGTAGCTTTCGCAAAAACCAGCAAAAGATATAAAATTAAATCACTAACCTTTGGACAACTTCATCAGATGACAGTCTTATAACATCATGTTATACAATACACTTATGTTTTGTTCGAAAATGTGCATATTTAGCGCTGCAATCGTGGTTATACATTGTGAATATTTAGCAACATTTTCCCAGAATGTCCGGAGATATTATGGACACTCACCTAATCTGACCAAAGAACTCGTCATAAACTTTACATAAAAATACTTGTGGTATGGCAAATGAAAGATACACTGGTTCTTAATGCAACCGCTGTGTTAGATTTTTAAAAATAACTTTACCATAACATACAGCTTGCGTTATTGTGAGACAGCACTCACCAACACGGCGGAGAATAGGAGTCAATATTTTACACAGAAATACGAAATAACATCATACATTTTTTTTTACTTTTGCTGAGCTTCCATCAGAATGTTGTACAAGGAGTCCTTGGTCCAGAATAAATCGTTGTTTGGTTTTAGAATGTCCATTTCTTCTGTCGAATTCGCGCCACAATGCTAGCTAAGGTTACTAACATTCCCACCCTCTCTTGGCGCAAAGAACGGAAAACTCCAAAAGTCCCAATAAACGTTGAATAAACTGATGAAACTCGGTTGAAAAAACCTACTTTATGATGTTTTTCTAATACAGTGGGGAGAACAAGTATTTGATACACTGCCGATTTTGCAGGTTTTCCTACTTACAAAGCATGTAGAGGTCTGTAATTTTTATCATAGGTACACTTCAACTGTGAGACGGAATCTAAAACAAAAATCCAGAAAATCACATTGTATGATTTTTAAATAATTAATTTGCATTTTATTGCATGACATAAGTATTTGATCACCTACCAACCAGTAAGAATTCCGGCTCTCACAGACCTGTTAGTTTTTCTTTAAGAAGCCCTCCTGTTCTCCACTCATTACCTGTATTAACTGCACCTGTTTGAACTCGTTACCTGTATAAAAGACACCTGTCCACACACTCAATCAAACAGATTCCAACCTCTCCACAATGGCCAAGACCAGAGAGCTGTGTAAGGACATCAGGGATAAAATTGTAGACCTGCACAAGGCTGGGATGGGCTACAGGACAATAGGCAAGCAGCTTGGTGAGAAGGAAACAACTGTTGGCGCAATTATTAGAAAATGGAAGAAGTTCAAGATGACGGTCAATCACCCTCGGTCTGGGGCTCCATGCAAGATTTCACCTCGTGGGGCATCAATGATCATGAGGAAGGTGAGGGATCAGCCCAGAACTACACGGCAGGACCTGGTCAATGACCTGAAGAGAGCTGGGACCACAGTCTCAAAGAAAACCATTAGTAACACACTACGCCGTCATGGATTAAAATCCTGCAGCGCACGCAAGGTCCCCCTGCTTAAGCCAGTGCATGTCCAGGCCTGTCTGAAGTTTGCCAATGACCATCTGGATGATCCAGAGGAGGAATGGGAGAAGGTCATGTGGTCTGATGAGACAAAAATAGAGCTTTTTGGTCTAACTCCACTCGCCGTGTTTGGAGGAAGAAGAAGTATGAGTACAACCCCAAGAACACCATCCCAACCGTGAAGCATGGAGGTGGAAACATCATTCTTTGGGGATGCTTTTCTGCAAAGGGGACAGGACGACTGCACCGTATTGAGGGGAGGATGGATGGGGCCATGTATCGCGAGATCTTGGCCAACAACCTCCTTCCCTCAGTAAGAGCATTGAAGATGGGTCGTGGCTGGGTCTTCCAGCATGACAACGACACGAAACACACAGCCATGGCAACTAAGGAGTGGCTCCGTAAGAAGCATCTCAAGGTCCTGGAGTGGCCTAGCCAGTCTCCAGACCTGAACCCAATAGAAAATCTTTGGAGGGAGCTGAAAGTCCGTATTGCCCAGCGACAGCCCCGAAACCTGAAGGATCTGGAGAAGATCTGTAGGGAGGAGTGGGCCAAAATCCCTGCTGCAGTGTGTGCAAACCTAGTCAAGAACTACAGGAAACGTATGATCTCTGTAATTGCAAACAAAGGTTTCTGTACCAAATATTAAGTTCTGCTTTTCTGATGTATCAAATACTTATGTCATGCAATAAAATGCAAATTAATTACTTAAAAATCATACAATGTGATTTTCTGGATTTTTGTTTTAGATTCCGTCTCTCATAGTTGAAGTGTACCTATGATAAAAATTACAGACCTCTACATGCTTTGTAAGTAGGAAAACCTGCAAAATCGGCAGTGTATCAAATACTTGTTCTCCCCACTGTATGTATCAAATAAAATCAGAGCCGGAGATATTCGCCGTGTAAACCGAACGCTTTTCAGAAGGCAATGTCGAGGTCCTTCTCGCGCCTTGGAAAACTGACAAAATGGCTGACCTGCCACTCCAAAAGCTCTTGTTCGACCTCAGATCAAGCTAGACATCCCATTCCACCTTCCACTGCCTGTTGACATCTAGTGGAAGGCGTATGAAGTGCATGCATATCGATAAATATAAGGCAATTGAATAGGCAGGCCCTGAAACAGAGCCTCGTTTTCAGATTTTTCACTTCTTGTCTGGAAGTTTGCTGCAAAATGAGTTCTGTTTTACTCACAGATATAATTCAAACAGTTTTAGAAACTTGAGAGTGTTTTCTATCCAATAGTAATAATAATATGCATATTGTATAATCTAGAATAGAGTACGAGGCAGTTTAATTTGGGCACGATTTTTTCCAAAGTAAAAACAGCAGCCCCCTATTGACAAGAAGTTTTAAACAGACTGGTAATAGGGGTTGCAATTCAAGTAACCAGCATGACTACCACAGCATTCTGCAGCGATAGGCCATCCCACCTGGTTTGCGCTTAGTGGGACTATCATCTGTTTTTCAAAAGGACAATGACCCAACACACCTCCAGGATATGTAAGGGCTATTTTACCAAGAAGAAGAGTGATGGAGTGCTGAATCAGATGACCTGGCCTCCACAATCCTCCGACCTCAACCAAATTGAGATGGTTTGGGATGAGTTGGACCACAGAGTGAAGGAAAAGCAGCCAACAACTGCTCAGCATATGTGGGATCTCCTTCAAAACTGTTGGAAAAGCATTCAAGGTGATGCTGGTTGAGAGAATGCCAAGAGTGTGCAAAGCTGTAATCAAGGCAAAGGGTGGATACTTTGAAGAATCTAAAATATAAAATATACTTTGATTTGTTTAACACTTTTTTACTTACTACATGATTCCATATGTGTTATTTCATAGTTTTGATGTCTTCACTACTTTTCTACAATGAAGAAAATAGTGAAAATATAGAAAAACCCTTGAATGAGTAGGTGTGTCAAATATTTTGACTGGTGTTGTATATATACATAGAAATATATATATTTACAAAAACAATACTGTATTTGGGGGATTGGAAATGATGCAGACAATTAAATTGATGGAAGTTACAATCTATCTGCAATATAAAAAAATAAAAAATGAGAAAAATAATAATAAATAAATAAATCCAAGCAGCGGTGGAGTTGCCTACTCACTGTCAAATGAGTTATAGGCAGGAGGCGGAATTCTATCAAGGTGGAGTGAACGACGTGCAGGAATCTGCTTTGTTTTGGAGAACTCCCCTCCGCCACATCGCTTCCTGTCTGGAAAGCCCTTAATACACACACACACACACGCACACACGCACGCACGCACGCACGCACGTACGCACACACACACACACACACACACACACGGATACAATCTCTTACAGATAATAGTAAGGGAGCTTCTTCAAGCCCAAAGCATCCAATCACTATAGGTGGAGGTAGTCTGAAAAGATCTCTACCCTTGATTTAGAGGCCATTTAAAATGCATTAGCTCCTCAGTAATTACTTGGAACTCAATTATAACAGTCCACTGAAGACCAGGACCAAACCGGAGGGCTTAGGTTTTTAAGCAGTGGTAAATGTGGTATATTCATTTGGAGTTAATTTAGTGAGTTGAGGGGTAAAATAGCCAATGGTGATGTTTTAAACTGCAAAACTCCAACCTGGATGTAGCTTGTGCCGAGACTACAGGGACTACAGGGACTACAGGGACTACAGGAACTACAGGGACTACAGGGACTACAGGGACTACAGGGACTACAGGAACTCCTGGAACTACAGGGACTACAGGGACTACAGGGACTACAGGGACTACAGGGACTACAGGGACTACAGGAACTCCTGGAACTCCTGGAACTACAGGGACTACAGGGACTACAGGGACTACAGGAACTACAGGGACTACAGGGACTACAGGGACTACAGGGACTACAGGAACTACAGGAACTACAGGGACTACAGGGACTACAGGGACTACAGGGACTACAGGGACTACAGGGACTACAGGGACTACTGGAACTACAGGGACTACAGGGACTACAGGGACTACAGGGACTACTGGAACTACAGGGACTACTGGAACTACAGGGACTACAGGAACTACAGGGACTACAGGGACTACAGGAACTACAGGGACTACAGGGACTACAGGGACTACTGGAACTACAGGGACTACAGGAACTACAGGGACTACAGGGACTACAGGGACTACAGGGACTACAGGGACTACAGGGACTACTGGAACTACAGGGACTACTGGAACTACAGGAACTACAGGAACTACAGGGACTACAGGGACTACAGGGACTACAGGAACTACAGGGACTACAGGGACTACAGGGACTACTGGAAATACAGGGACTACAGGGACTACAGGGACTACAGGGACTACAGGGACTACTGGAACTACAGGGACTACTGGAACTACAGGGACTACAGGAACTACAGGGACTACAGGGACTACAGGGACTACAGGGACTACAGGGACTACTGGAACTACAGGAACTCCTGGAACTACATGGACTACTGGAACTACAGGGACTACAGGGACTACAGGGACTACAGGGACTACTGGAACTACAGGGACTACAGGAACTACAGGAACTACAGGGACTACAGGAACTACAGGGACTACAGGGACTACAGGGACTACAGGAACTACAGGGACTACAGGGACTACAGGGACTACAGGAACTACAGGAACTACAGGGCCTACTGGGACTACAGGGACTACTGGGACTACTGGAACTACTGGAACTACTGGAACTACAGGAACTACTGGAACTAAAGGGAATACAGGAACTACAGGGACTACAGGAACTACTGGAACTACAGGGACTACAGGAACTACTGGAACTACAGGGACTATGGGGACTACTGGGACTACAGGGACTACTGGGACTACAGGTACTAATGCGACTATTGGGACTACGTGAACTACATGAACTACTGGAACTACAGGGACTACTGGAACTACAGGGACTACAGAAACTACAGGGACTACAGAAACTACAGGAACTACAGGGACTACAGAAACTACAGGAACTACAGGGACTACAGGGACAATAGGAACTACAGGAACTACAGGGACTACAGGAACTACAGGATCTATAGGAACTACAGGAACTACAGGGACTACTGGAACTACAAGGACTAATGTGACTATTGGGACTACTGGGACTACAGGATCTACTGGAACTACAGGGACTATAGGAACTACAGGAACTATAGGGACTACAGGGACTAATGTGACTATTGATACTACGGGGACTACTGGAACTTCTGGAACTACAGGGACTACAGGGACTATAGGAACTACAGGAACTATAGGGACTACAGGGACTACAGGGACTACAGAAACTACAGGAACTACAGGGACTACAGGGACAATAGGAACTACAGGAACTATAGGAACTACAGGGACTGCAGGAACTACAGGAACTATAGGAACTACAGGGACTATAGGAACTACAGGAACTATAGGGACTACAGGGACTAATGTGACTATTGATACTACGAAGACTACTGGAACTTCTGGAACTACAGGGACTACAGGGACTATAGGAACTACAGGAACTATAGGGACTACAGGGACTACAGGGACTACAGAAACTACAGGAACTACAGGAACTACAGGGACAATAGGAACTACAGGAACTATAGGAACTACAGGGACTGCAGGAACTACAGGATCTATAGGAACTACAGGAACTACTGGGACTACAGGGACTACAGGGACTACATGGACTATAGGAACTACAGGAACTACAGGGACTACAGGAACTACAGGATCTATAGGAACTACAGGAACTACAGGGACTACTGGAACTACAAGGACTAATGTGACTATTGGGACTACTGGGACTACAGGATCTACTGGAACTACAGGGACTACTGGGACTACAGGAACTACAGGAACTACAGGGACAACTGGGACTACAGGAACTACAGGGACTACAGGGACTACGGGAACTCCTGGAACTACTGGGACAACTGGGACTACAGGAACTACAGGGACTATAGGGACTACTGGGGCAACTGGAACTACAGGGACTACAGGAACTACTGGAACTACAGGGACTACTGGGACTACAGGAACTACAGGGACAACTGGGACTACAGGAACTACAGGGACTACAGGGACTACAGGATCTTCCAGGCCTGTTGGCCTGCTGGCCTGCTTTTAGTCTCCATAATAGGGCCTAATCTAACTACTCAGGAGCAATCAGCACGCTGTGATACATGGGATTTTCACACAGCATACCCTCTCTTCCTCTCCTCCTCTGTCAACACATGAATAAATTTAGAGTTGATTCGCCCCGAGTAAGAAACAGTGGGCAGAGAGAGCAGGTAGGTATCCGAAATGGCACCCTATTCCCTATTTAGTGGACTAAGTTTACCAGGGCCCGTAGGCTCCTGGTCAAAACTAGTGCACTGCATAAGGAATAGCGCTCCATTTGGGACGAAGACCAGTCCCTTACTTAATACAGTATTCCTCCAGGGGCGACTCCCTGCATGGGCTCTTCCACATGAAAGATGGAATGTGTTTTATAGTAGGACAATATCTCTACCTTGTCAAATTATCTCTCACGCTATGTGTGTGTGTCTGTGTGTGTGTGTGTGTGTGTGTGTGTGTGTGTGTGTCTGTGTGTGTGTGTGTGTGTGTGTGTGTGTGTGTGTGTGTGTGTGTGTGTGTGTGTGTGTGTGTGTGTGTGTGTGTGTGTGTGTGTGTGTGTGTGTGTGTGTGTGTGCATCTCTTCCTCTTCATCTTTCTCTTTATTTCTATCCGAGTGTGATTTTGTTCAAGTGTACATTCACCACACAGACATGGACAACATATGCTCAGGAACACCTACATATACCGTGGTGCAGGTGTACCATAGCCACAACCCGTGGTCAGTTGCAGCAAACTAACAGAGAGAGCTTCACCTAGATTAGGACCACAGAGCCTCAAACGGTCACTCAGTTTCTATCTCTTGCTAATCCCCCACTTTTTAAAAGTCAAACAGGCAGTCTTACCCCGTGTAACAGGAAGTGAGATAGACAGGAACAGCTGGCGACGCTTTTCAGCAAAATCCCTTCCTCCCCTCTCCTCCCTTCCTCCCCCTATCCTCTCCTCCTCTGTGAAACCTAACTTTGTAAAGGCGAATGAGGGCATCTGTCACGTTCCTGACCTGTTTTCTGTTGTTTTTGTATGTGTTAAGTCGGTCAGGGCGTGAGTGTGGGTGGGCATTTCTATGTTATGTGTTTCTATGTTGGTAATGGGTGACCTGATATGGTTCTCAATTAGAGGCAGGTGGTTTTCATCTCCTCTGATTGAGAACCATATTAAGGTAGGTGGTTTCACATTGTTTGTCGTGGGTGGTTGTTTCCTGTGTCTGTGTTTGTTGCACCATACGGGACTGTATCGTTCGTTTCGTTTTGTCGTTCTTATATGTATATGAATATCGTTACAGCATCAAGAGCAATGAGAGCGGCAAGTGTGACGAGAGCCTGATGCCGTCCTCGTGGCCTTTCTTTCTGAACATGTTGTTTTGTCAAGTCTTCTTCTTCTCCAGATTGATTGGGATTTGAAGCCCCCCTCTATCTCCTGTCTGTTGTGGAATTTACTCGACGGACACAAGGGTCCCTGAGATTAGATGAGATGTTGTTCTATTTCTCTTGCAGTGCTGAGTCTTTTTAGATTGTGGGATTTGCCCGGCAGAGGGAACGCGTAGACTCAAGCAGAGATGTCAGTTGATGTATCAGGTTTGACAAATAGCTTTTGGTCAAGAGGCTACGATAGTGCATGTGTCGGTGCGTCTGTCTCTGTGTAGCCAAGACATGCACTAAAACCATTCTACAAACAAACACACACACACACACACTCCACTCTTCTAGCCACAGCAAGCTACCGGAGGCTTTGCAGACTCTTTTAGCTTGGCCTTCATTGCCTTATTAACTCTGACCATTGATGAAAGAGGGATGAGAGAGGCAGAGGGAGAGCAACAACAGCTGAGGCATAGAGAGAGAGAGAGAGAGAGAGAGAGAGAGAGAGAGAGAGAGAGAGAGAGAGAGAGAGAGAGAGAGAGAGAGAGAGAGAGAGAGAGAGAGAGAGAGAGAGAGAGAGAGAGAGAGAGAGAGAGAGAGAGAGAGAAGGGATGGAGAGAGGCGCACACACAGAGAGGTGATTGGATTTCAAAGTGGGGTCAGTTCCAATTGGAGTGAGAGGTCAAAGGTCATATTAAAGCATGAGAATAACATCTGGTTAAAGATATAAGCACTTTTTCCAGTATGGATACCCTGGGACTCCCTCCAACTTAACCTTTGACCCTTAACCTCAGGACACCATAATGCAACACTCATCATTACTCAGTCGTTTTATTCCCATGTGTAAAACCCTAATTCATCAATAAAGAGACCAGAGATTTGTTTGTCCACTTTTCGGGCTCCTGAGTGGTGCAGCGGTCTAAGGCACTGCATCTCAGTGCAAGAGGTGTCATTACAGTCCCTGGTTTGAATCCAGGCTGAATCACATCCGGCTGTGATTGGGAGTCCCATAGGGTGGCGCACAATTGGCCCAGCGTTGTCTGGGGTAGGCCGTCATTGTAAATAAGAAATTGTTCTTAACTGACTTGCCTAGTTAAATAAAGGTTACATTTCAAAAAATGTATGTACTTTTCACACACACGCGCACACACACACACACACACACACACACACACACACACACACACACACACACACACACACACACACACACACACACACACACACACACACACACACACACACACACACACACACACACACACACACACACACACACACACACACACACACACACACACCCCTCCATTCACCACCCACACTCACACACATACACATATACACACACAAACAGTATTGTACAGCTGACCTTGTGGGGGGACACAATTCAGTCCCATTCAAAATCCTATTTTCCCTAACCCCTAAAACCTAACGCTAACCCGTACCCGTACCCGTACCCTTACCCAAAACCTAAACCTAACCCTAAATATATAACCCCCCCCCCCCCCCCCCCCCCCCCCCACACACACACAAGGTGTTTGACCCTGTTGCATGACTGCCAGTTGTGGTCAGCCTACGCAGTAGTAGTTCTGCTCCATGTGTGAATGTGAGCCAACAGATCCAGCTGTACCACACAGACATGAAAGAGCAGAAATAGCAGAACACACAGTAATACTTTAGGTCACCACGCACGCACGCACGCACGCACGCACGCACGCACGCACGCACGCACGCACGCACGCGCGCACACACACACACACACACACACACACACACACACACACACACACACACACACACACACACACACACACACACACACACACACACACGAGACTCTAAGGGGAATGAGATGACCCCATGTTAAGGCTGGTTGGAGGTGTTCTTTGCTGTTCTGACAATAGATACATGACCCTTAGCTCAGTGTCTGTCACTATATACAGTATCTAAGCTAATGTTCTGTCTGTCTATATATATCTAGCTACTGTTCTGTCTGTCTATATATATCTAGCTACTGTTCTGTCTGTCTATATATATCTAGCTACTGTTCTGTCTATATATATCTAGGCTACTGTTCTGTCTGTCTATATATATCTAGGCTACTGTTCTGTCTGTCTATATATATCTAGGCTACTGTTCTGTCTGTCTATATATATATCTAGCTACTGTTCTGTCTGTCTATATATATCTAGCTACTGTTCTGTCTGTCTATATATATCTAGGCTACTGTTCTGTCTATATATATCTAGGCTACTGTTCTGTCTATATATATCTAGGCTACAGTTCTGTCTGTCTATATATATCTAGCTACTGTTCTGTCTGTTTATATATGTAGTTATATCTCTGTCTCTATATGTAGTTATATCTCTGTCTCTATATGTAGTTATATCTCTGTCTCTATATGTAGTTATATCTCTGTCTCTATATGTAGTTATATCTCTGTCTCTATATGTAGTTATATCTCTGTCTCTATATGTAGTTATATCTCTGTCTCTATATGTAGTTATATCTCTGTCTGTCTCTACATGTAGTTATATCTCTGTCTCTATATGTAGTTATATCTCTGTCTCTATATGTAGTTATATCTCTGTCTGTCTCTATATGTAGTTATATCTCTGTCTCTATATGTAGTTATATCTCTGTCTCTATATGTAGTTATATCTCTGTCTCTATATGTAGTTATATCTCTGTCTCTATATGTAGTTATATCTCTGTCTCTATATGTAGTTATATCTCTGTCTCTATATGTAGTTATATCTCTGTCTCTATATGTAGTTATATCTCTGTCTCTATATGTAGTTATATCTCTGTCTCTATATGTAGTTATATCTCTGTCTCTATATGTAGTTATATCTCTGTCTCTATATGTAGTTATATCTCTGTCTGTCTCTATATGTAGTTATATCTCTGTCTCTATATATGTAGTTATATCTCTGTCTCTATATGTAGTTATATCTCTGTCTGTCTCTATATGTAGTTATATCTCTGTCTGTCTCTATATGTAGTTATATCTCTGTCTCTATATGTAGTTATATCTCTGTCTCTATATGTAGTTATATCTCTGTCTCTACATGTAGTTATATCTCTGTCTCTATATGTAGTTATATCTCTGTCTCTATATGTAGTTATATCTCTGTCTCTATATGTAGTTATATCTCTGTCTCTATATGTAGTTATATCTCTGTCTCTATATGTAGTTGTATCTCTGTCTGTCTCTATATGTAGTTATATCTCTGTCTCTATATGTAGTTATATCTCTGTCTCTATATGTAGTTATATCTCTGTCTGTCTCTATATGTAGTTATATCTCTGTCTCTATATGTAGTTATATCTCTGTCTCTATATGTAGTTATATCTCTGTCTCTATATGTAGTTATATCTCTGTCTCTATATGTAGTTATATCTCTGTCTCTATATGTAGTTATATCTCTGTCTCTATATGTAGTTATATCTCTGTCTCTATATGTAGTTATATCTCTGTCTCTATATGTAGTTATATCTCTGTCTCTATATGTAGTTATATCTCTGTCTCTATATGTAGTTATATCTCTGTCTCTATATGTAGTTATATCTCTGTCTCTATATGTAGTTATATCTCTGTCTCTATATGTAGTTATATCTCTGTCTCTATATGTAGTTATATCTCTGTCTCTATATGTAGTTATATCTCTGTCTCTATATGTAGTTATATCTCTGTCTCTATATGTAGTTATATCTCTGTCTCTATATGTAGTTATATCTCTGTCTCTATATGTAGTTATATCTCTGTCTCTATATGTAGTTATATCTCTGTCTCTATATGTAGTTGTATCTCTGTCTGTCTCTATATGTAGTTATATCTCTGTCTCTATATGTAGTTGTATCTCTGTCTCTATATGTAGTTATATCTCTGTCTGTCTCTACATGTAGTTATATCTCTGTCTCTATATGTAGTTGTATCTCTGTCTCTATATGTAGTTATATCTCTGTCTGTCTCTATATGTAGTTATATCTCTGTCTCTATATGTAGTTGTATCTCTGTCTCTATATGTAGTTATATCTCTGTCTCTATATGTAGTTATATCTCTGTCTCTATATGTAGTTGTATCTCTGTCTCTATATGTAGTTGTATCTCTGTCTCTATATGTAGTTATATCTCTGTCTCTATATGTAGTTATATCTCTGTCTCTATATGTAGTTATATCTCTGTCTCTATATGTAGTTATATCTCTGTCTCTATATGTAGTTATATCTCTGTCTCTATATGTAGTTATATCTCTGTCTCTATATGTAGTTATATCTCTGTCTGTCTCTATATGTAGTTATATCTCTGTCTCTATATGTAGTTATATCTCTGTCTCTATATGTAGTTATATCTCTGTCTCTATATGTAGTTATATCTCTGTCTCTATATGTAGTTATATCTCTGTCTCTATATGTAGTTATATCTCTGTCTGTCTCTATATGTAGTTATATCTCTGTCTCTATATGTAGTTATATCTCTGTCTCTATATGTAGTTATATCTCTGTCTGTCTCTATATGTAGTTATATCTCTGTCTCTATATGTAGTTATATCTCTGTCTCTATATGTAGTTATATCTCTGTCTGTCTCTATATGTAGTTATATCTCTGTCTCTATATGTAGTTATATCTCTGTCTCTATATGTAGTTATATCTCTGTCTCTATATGTAGTTATATCTCTGTCTCTATATGTAGTTATATCTCTGTCTCTATATGTAGTTATATCTCTGTCTGTCTCTATATGTAGTTATATCTCTGTCTCTATATGTAGTTATATCTCTGTCTCTATATGTAGTTATATCTCTGTCTCTACATGTAGTTATATCTCTGTCTCTATATGTAGTTATATCTCTGTCTCTATATGTAGTTATATCTCTGTCTCTATATGTAGTTATATCTCTGTCTCTATATGTAGTTATATCTCTGTCTCTATATGTAGTTATATCTCTGTCTCTATATGTAGTTATATCTCTGTCTCTATATGTAGTTATATCTCTGTCTCTATATGTAGTTGTATCTCTGTCTCTATATGTAGTTATATCTCTGTCTCTATATGTAGTTATATCTCTGTCTCTATATGTAGTTATATCTCTGTCTCTATATGTAGTTATATCTCTGTCTCTATATGTAGTTATATCTCTGTCTCTATATGTAGTTATATCTCTGTCTCTATATGTAGTTATATCTCTGTCTCTATATGTAGTTATATCTCTGTCTCTATATGTAGTTATATCTCTGTCTCTATATGTAGTTATATCTCTGTCTCTATATGTAGTTATATCTCTGTCTCTACATGTAGTTATATCTCTGTCTCTATATGTAGTTATATCTCTGTCTCTATATGTAGTTATATCTCTGTCTCTATATGTAGTTATATCTCTGTCTCTATATGTAGTTATATCTCTGTCTCTATATGTAGTTATATCTCTGTCTCTATATGTAGTTATATCTCTGTCTCTATATGTAGTTGTATCTCTGTCTCTATATGTAGTTATATCTCTGTCTGTCTCTATATGTAGTTATATCTCTGTCTCTATATGTAGTTATATCTCTGTCTGTCTCTATATGTAGTTATATCTCTGTCTCTATATGTAGTTATATCTCTGTCTCTATATGTAGTTATATCTCTGTCTCTATATGTAGTTGTATCTCTGTCTCTATATGTAGTTATATCTCTGTCTCTATATGTAGTTATATCTCTGTCTCTACATGTAGTTATATCTCTGTCTCTATATGTAGTTATATCTCTGTCTCTATATGTAGTTATATCTCTGTCTCTATATGTAGTTATATCTCTGTCTCTATATGTAGTTATATCTCTGTCTCTATATGTAGTTATATCTCTGTCTCTATATGTAGTTATATCTCTGTCTCTATATGTAGTTATATCTCTGTCTCTATATGTAGTTATATCTCTGTCTGTCTCTATATGTAGTTATATCTCTGTCTCTATATGTAGTTATATCTCTGTCTCTATATGTAGTTATATCTCTGTCTCTATATGTAGTCATATCTCTGTCTCTATATGTAGTTATATCTCTGTCTCTATATGTAGTTATATCTCTGTCTCTATATGTAGTTATATCTCTGTCTCTATATGTAGTTATATCTCTGTCTCTATATGTAGTTATATCTCTGTCTCTATATGTAGTTATATCTCTGTCTCTATATGTAGTTATATCTCTGTCTGTCTCTATATGTAGTTATATCTCTGTCTCTATATGTAGTTATATCTCTGTCTCTATATGTAGTTATATCTCTGTCTGTCTCTATATGTAGTTATATCTCTGTCTCTATATGTAGTTATATCTCTGTCTCTATATGTAGTTATATCTCTGTCTCTATATGTAGTTATATCTCTGTCTCTATATGTAGTTATATCTCTGTCTCTATATGTAGTTATATCTCTGTCTCTATATGTAGTTATATCTCTGTCTCTATATGTAGTTATATCTCTGTCTCTATATGTAGTTATATCTCTGTCTCTATATGTAGTTATATCTCTGTCTCTATATGTAGTTATATCTCTGTCTCTATATGTAGTTATATCTCTGTCTCTATATGTAGTTATATCTCTGTCTGTCTCTATATGTAGTTATATCTCTGTCTCTATATGTAGTTGTATCTCTGTCTCTATATGTAGTCATATCTCTGTCTCTACATGTAGTTATATCTCTGTCTCTATATGTAGTTATATCTCTGTCTCTATATGTAGTTATATCTCTGTCTCTATATGTAGTTATATCTCTGTCTCTATATGTAGTTATATCTCTCTCTCTATATGTAGTTATATCTCTGTCTCTATATGTAGTTATATCTCTGTCTCTATATGTAGTTATATCTCTGTCTCTATATGTAGTTATATCTCTGTCTCTATATGTAGTTATATCTCTGTCTCTATATGTAGTTATATCTCTGTCTGTCTCTATATGTAGTTATATCTCTGTCTGTCTCTATATGTAGTTATATCTCTGTCTCTATATGTAGTTATATCTCTGTCTCTATATGTAGTTATATCTCTGTCTCTATATGTAGTTATATCTCTGTCTCTATATGTAGTTATATCTCTGTCTGTCTCTATATGTAGTTATATCTCTGTCTGTCTCTATATGTAGTTATATCTCTGTCTGTCTCTATATGTAGTTATATCTCTGTCTCTATATGTAGTTATATCTCTGTCTGTCTCTATATGTAGTTGTATCTCTGTCTCTATATGTAGTTATATCTCTGTCTCTATATGTAGTTGTATCTCTGTCTCTATTTGTAGTTATATCTCTGTCTGTCTCTATATGTAGTTATATCTCTGTCTCTATATGTAGTTATATCTCTGTCTCTATATGTAGTTATATCTCTGTCTCTATATGTAGTTATATCTCTGTCTCTATATGTAGTTATATCTCTGTCTCTACATGTAGTTATATCTCTGTCTCTATATGTAGTTATATCTCTGTCTCTATATGTAGTTATATCTCTGTCTCTATATGTAGTTATATCTCTGTCTCTATATGTAGTTATATCTCTGTCTCTATATGTAGTTATATCTCTGTCTCTATATGTAGTTGTATCTCTGTCTCTATATGTAGTTATATCTCTGTCTCTATATGTAGTTATATCTCTGTCTGTCTCTACATGTAGTTATATCTCTGTCTCTATATGTAGTTGTATCTCTGTCTCTATATGTAGTTATATCTCTGTCTGTCTCTATATGTAGTTGTATCTCTGTCTCTATATGTAGTTGTATCTCTGTCTGTCTCTATATGTAGTTATATCTCTGTCTCTATATGTAGTTGTATCTCTGTCTCTATATGTAGTTATATCTCTGTCTCTATATGTAGTTATATTTCTGTCTCTATATGTAGTTATATCTCTGTCTCTATATGTAGTTGTATCTCTGTCTCTATATGTAGTTATATCTCTGTCTCTATATGTAGTTATATCTCTGTCTCTATATGTAGTTATATCTCTGTCTCTATATGTAGTTATATCTCTGTCTCTATATGTAGTTATATCTCTGTCTCTATATGTAGTTATATCTCTGTCTCTATATGTAGTTATATCTCTGTCTGTCTCTATATGTAGTTATATCTCTGTCTCTATATGTAGTTATATCTCTGTCTCTATATGTAGTTATATCTCTGTCTCTATATGTAGTTATATCTCTGTCTCTATATGTAGTTATATCTCTGTCTCTATATGTAGTTATATCTCTGTCTGTCTCTATATGTAGTTATATCTCTGTCTCTATATGTAGTTATATCTCTGTCTCTATATGTAGTTATATCTCTGTCTGTCTCTATATGTAGTTATATCTCTGTCTCTATATGTAGTTATATCTCTGTCTCTATATGTAGTTATATCTCTGTCTGTCTCTATATGTAGTTATATCTCTGTCTCTATATGTAGTTATATCTCTGTCTCTATATGTAGTTATATCTCTGTCTCTATATGTAGTTATATCTCTGTCTCTATATGTAGTTATATCTCTGTCTCTATATGTAGTTATATCTCTGTCTGTCTCTATATGTAGTTATATCTCTGTCTCTATATGTAGTTATATCTCTGTCTCTATATGTAGTTATATCTCTGTCTCTACATGTAGTTATATCTCTGTCTCTATATGTAGTTATATCTCTGTCTCTATATGTAGTTATATCTCTGTCTCTATATGTAGTTATATCTCTGTCTCTATATGTAGTTATATCTCTGTCTCTATATGTAGTTATATCTCTGTCTCTATATGTAGTTATATCTCTGTCTCTATATGTAGTTATATCTCTGTCTCTATATGTAGTTGTATCTCTGTCTCTATATGTAGTTATATCTCTGTCTCTATATGTAGTTATATCTCTGTCTCTATATGTAGTTATATCTCTGTCTCTATATGTAGTTATATCTCTGTCTCTATATGTAGTTATATCTCTTTCTCTATATGTAGTTATATCTCTGTCTCTATATGTAGTTATATCTCTGTCTCTATATGTAGTTATATCTCTGTCTCTATATGTAGTTATATCTCTGTCTCTATATGTAGTTATATCTCTGTCTCTATATGTAGTTATATCTCTGTCTCTATATGTAGTTATATCTCTGTCTCTACATGTAGTTATATCTCTGTCTCTACATGTAGTTATATCTCTGTCTCTATATGTAGTTATATCTCTGTCTCTATATGTAGTTATATCTCTGTCTCTATATGTAGTTATATCTCTGTCTCTATATGTAGTTATATCTCTGTCTCTATATGTAGTTATATCTCTGTCTCTATATGTAGTTGTATCTCTGTCTCTATATGTAGTTATATCTCTGTCTGTCTCTATATGTAGTTATATCTCTGTCTCTATATGTAGTTGTATCTCTGTCTCTATATGTAGTTATATCTCTGTCTGTCTCTATATGTAGTTATATCTCTGTCTCTATATGTAGTTATATCTCTGTCTCTATATGTAGTTGTATCTCTGTCTCTATATGTAGTTATATCTCTGTCTCTATATGTAGTTATATCTCTGTCTCTACATGTAGTTATATCTCTGTCTCTATATGTAGTTATATCTCTGTCTCTATATGTAGTTATATCTCTGTCTCTATATGTAGTTATATCTCTGTCTGTCTCTATATGTAGTTATATCTCTGTCTCTATATGTAGTTATATCTCTGTCTCTATATGTAGTTATATCTCTGTCTCTATATGTAGTTATATCTCTGTCTCTATATGTAGTTATATCTCTGTCTCTATATGTAGTTATATCTCTGTCTGTCTCTATATGTAGTTATATCTCTGTCTCTATATGTAGTTATATCTCTGTCTCTATATGTAGTTATATCTCTGTCTCTATATGTAGTCATATCTCTGTCTCTATATGTAGTTATATCTCTGTCTCTATATGTAGTTATATCTCTGTCTCTATATGTAGTTATATCTCTGTCTCTATATGTAGTTATATCTCTGTCTCTATATGTAGTTATATCTCTGTCTCTATATGTAGTTATATCTCTGTCTCTATATGTAGTTATATCTCTGTCTGTCTCTATATGTAGTTATATCTCTGTCTCTATATGTAGTTATATCTCTGTCTCTATATGTAGTCATATCTCTGTCTCTATATGTAGTTATATCTCTGTCTCTATATGTAGTCATATCTCTGTCTCTATATGTAGTTATATCTCTGTCTCTATATGTAGTTATATCTCTGTCTCTATATGTAGTTATATCTCTGTCTGTCTCTATATGTAGTTATATCTCTGTCTCTATATGTAGTTATATCTCTGTCTCTATATGTAGTTATATCTCTGTCTGTCTCTATATGTAGTTATATCTCTGTCTGTCTCTATATGTAGTTATATCTCTGTCTCTATATGTAGTTATATCTCTGTCTCTATATGTAGTTATATCTCTGTCTCTATATGTAGTTATATCTCTGTCTCTATATGTAGTTATATCTCTGTCTCTATATGTAGTTATATCTCTGTCTCTATATGTAGTTATATCTCTGTCTCTATATGTAGTTATATCTCTGTCTCTATATGTAGTTATATCTCTGTCTCTATATGTAGTTATATCTCTGTCTCTATATGTAGTTATATCTCTGTCTCTATATGTAGTTATATCTCTGTCTCTATATGTAGTTATATCTCTGTCTCTATATGTAGTTATATCTCTGTCTGTCTCTATATGTAGTTATATCTCTGTCTCTATATGTAGTTGTATCTCTGTCTCTATATGTAGTCATATCTCTGTCTCTACATGTAGTTATATCTCTGTCTCTACATGTAGTTATATCTCTGTCTCTATATGTAGTTATATCTCTGTCTCTATATGTAGTTATATCTCTGTCTCTATATGTAGTTATATCTCTCTCTCTATATGTAGTTATATCTCTGTCTCTATATGTAGTTATATCTCTGTCTCTATATGTAGTTATATCTCTGTCTCTATATGTAGTTATATCTCTGTCTCTATATGTAGTTATATCTCTGTCTCTATATGTAGTTATATCTCTGTCTGTCTCTATATGTAGTTATATCTCTGTCTGTCTCTATATGTAGTTATATCTCTGTCTCTATATGTAGTTATATCTCTGTCTCTATATGTAGTTATATCTCTGTCTCTATATGTAGTTATATCTCTGTCTCTATATGTAGTTATATCTCTGTCTGTCTCTATATGTAGTTATATCTCTGTCTGTCTCTATATGTAGTTATATCTCTGTCTGTCTCTATATGTAGTTATATCTCTGTCTCTATATGTAGTTATATCTCTGTCTGTCTCTATATGTAGTTGTATCTCTGTCTCTATATGTAGTTATATCTCTGTCTCTATATGTAGTTGTATCTCTGTCTCTATTTGTAGTTATATCTCTGTCTGTCTCTATATGTAGTTATATCTCTGTCTCTATATGTAGTTATATCTCTGTCTCTATATGTAGTTATATCTCTGTCTCTATATGTAGTTATATCTCTGTCTCTATATGTAGTTATATCTCTGTCTCTACATGTAGTTATATCTCTGTCTCTATATGTAGTTATATCTCTGTCTCTATATGTAGTTATATCTCTGTCTCTATATGTAGTTATATCTCTGTCTCTATATGTAGTTATATCTCTGTCTCTATATGTAGTTATATCTCTGTCTCTATATGTAGTTGTATCTCTGTCTCTATATGTAGTTATATCTCTGTCTGTCTCTATATGTAGTTATATCTCTGTCTCTATATGTAGTTATATCTCTGTCTCTATATGTAGTTATATCTCTGTCTCTATATGTAGTTATATCTCTGTCTCTATATGTAGTTATATCTCTGTCTCTATATGTAGTTATATCTCTGTCTTTCTCTATATGTAGTTGTATCTCTGTCTCTATATGTAGTTATATCTCTGTCTCTATATGTAGTTATATCTCTGTCTCTATATGTAGTTATATCTCTGTCTCTATATGTAGTTATATCTCTGTCTCTATATGTAGTTATATCTCTGTCTCTATATGTAGTTGTATCTCTGTCTCTATATGTAGTTATATCTCTGTCTCTATATGTAGTTATATCTCTGTCTCTATATGTAGTTATATCTCTGTCTCTATATGTAGTTATATCTCTGTCTCTATATGTAGTTGTATCTCTGTCTCTATATGTAGTTATATCTCTGTCTCTATATGTAGTTATATCTCTGTCTCTATATGTAGTTATATCTCTGTCTGTCTCTATATGTAGTTATATCTCTGTCTTTATATATGTAGTTATATCTCTGTCTCTACATGTAGTTATATCTCTGTCTCTATATGTAGTTATATCTCTGTCTGTCTCTATATGTAGTTATATCTCTGTCTCTATATGTAGTTATATCTCTGTCTGTCTCTATATGTAGTTGTATCTCTGTCTCTATATGTAGTTATATCTCTGTCTCTATATGTAGTTATATCTCTGTCTCTATATGTAGTTATATCTCTGTCTCTATATGTAGTTATATCTCTGTCTCTATATGTAGTTATATCTCTGTCTCTATATGTAGTTATATCTCTGTCTCTATATGTAGTTATATCTCTGTCTGTCTCTATATGTAGTTATAGCTCTGTCTCTATATGTAGTTATATCTCTGTCTCTATATGTAGTTATATCTCTGTCTCTATATGTAGTTGTATCTCTGTCTCTATATGTAGTTATATCTCTGTCTCTATATGTAGTTATATCTCTGTCTCTATATGTAGTTATATCTCTCTCTCTATATGTAGTTATATCTCTGTCTCTATATGTAGTTATATCTCTGTCTCTATATGTAGTTATATCTCTGTCTCTATATGTAGTTATATCTCTGTCTCTATATGTAGTTATATCTCTGTCTCTATATGTAGTTTTATCTCTGTCTCTATATGTAGTTATATCTCTGTCTCTATATGTAGTTATATCTCTGTCTCTATATGTAGTTGTATCTCTGTCTCTATATGTAGTTATATCTCTGTCTCTATATGTAGTTATATCTCTGTCTCTATATGTAGTTATATCTCTGTCTCTATATGTAGTTATATCTCTGTCTCTATATGTAGTTATATCTCTGTCTCTATATGTAGTTATATCTCTGTCTGTCTCTATATGTAGTTATATCTCTGTCTCTATATGTAGTTATATCTCTGTCTGTCTCTATATGTAGTTGTATCTCTGTCTCTATATGTAGTTATATCTCTGTCTCTATATGTAGTTATATCTCTGTCTCTATATGTAGTTATATCTCTGTCTCTATATGTAGTTATATCTCTGTCTCTATATGTAGTTATATCTCTGTCTCTATATGTAGTTATATCTCTGTCTGTCTCTATATGTAGTTATATCTCTGTCTCTATATGTAGTTATATCTCTGTCTCTATATGTAGTTATATCTCTGTCTGTCTCTATATGTAGTTATATCTCTGTCTCTATATGTAGTTATATCTCTGTCTCTATATGTAGTTATATCTCTGTCTCTATATGTAGTTATATCTCTGCCTGTCTCTATATGTAGTTATATCTCTGTCTGTCTCTATATGTAGTTATATCTCTGTCTCTATATGTAGTTATATCTCTGTCTCTATATGTAGTTATATCTCTGTCTCTACATGTAGTTGTATCTCTGTCTCTATATGTAGTTGTATCTCTGTCTCTATATGTAGTTATATCTCTGTCTCTATATGTAGTTATATCTCTGTCTGTCTCTATATGTAGTTATATCTCTGTCTCTATATGTAGTTGTATCTCTGTCTCTATATGTAGTTATATCTCTGTCTCTATATGTAGTTATATCTCTGTCTGTCTCTATATGTAGTTATATCTCTGTCTCTATATGTAGTTGTATCTCTGTCTCTATATGTAGTTATATCTCTGTCTCTATATGTAGTTATATCTCTGTCTGTCTCTATATGTAGTTATATCTCTGTCTGTCTCTATATGTAGTTATATCTCTGTCTCTATATGTAGTTATATCTCTGTCTCTATATGTAGTTATATCTCTGTCTCTATATGTAGTTATATCTCTGTCTCTATATGTAGTTATATCTCTGTCTCTATATGTAGTTATATCTCTGTCTCTATATGTAGTTATATCTCTGTCTCTATATGTAGTTATATCTCTGTCTCTATATGTAGTTATATCTCTGTCTGTCTCTATATGTAGTTATATCTCTGTCTCTATATGTAGTTGTATCTCTGTCTCTATATGTAGTTATATCTCTGTCTCTATATGTAGTTATATCTCTGTCTCTATATGTAGTTATATCTCTGTCTCTATATGTAGTTATATCTCTGTCTCTATATGTAGTTATATCTCTGTCTGTCTCTATATGTAGTTATATCTCTGTCTCTATATGTAGTTATATCTCTGTCTCTATATGTAGTTATATCTCTGTCTCTACATGTAGTTATATCTCTGTCTGTCTCTATATGTAGTTATATCTCTGTCTCTATATGTAGTTATATCTCTGTCTCTACATGTAGTTATATCTCTGTCTCTATATGTAGTTGTATCTCTGTCTCTATATGTAGTTATATCTCTGTCTCTATATGTAGTTATATCTCTGTCTCTATATGTAGTTATATCTCTGTCTCTATATGTAGTTATATCTCTGTCTCTATATGTAGTTATATCTCTGTCTCTATATGTAGTTATATCTCTGTCTCTATATGTAGTTATATCTCTGTCTCTATATGTAGTTATATCTCTGTCTCTATATGTAGTTATATCTCTGTCTCTATATGTAGTTATATCTCTGTCTCTATATGTAGTTATATCTCTGTCTCTACATGTAGTTATATCTCTGTCTGTCTCTATATGTAGTTATATCTCTGTCTCTATATGTAGTTATATCTCTGTCTCTACATGTAGTTATATCTCTGTCTCTATATGTAGTTATATCTCTGTCTCTATATGTAGTTATATCTCTGTCTCTACATGTAGTTATATCTCTGTCTCTATATGTAGTTGTATCTCTGTCTCTATATGTAGTTATATCTCTGTCTCTATATGTAGTTATATCTCTGTCTCTATATGTAGTTGTATCTCTGTCTCTATATGTAGTTATATCTCTGTCTCTATATGTAGTTATATCTCTGTCTCTATATGTAGTTATATCTCTGTCTCTATATGTAGTTATATCTCTGTCTCTATATGTAGTTATATCTCTGTCTGTCTCTATATGTAGTTATATCTCTGTCTCTATATGTAGTTATATCTCTGTCTCTATATGTAGTTATATCTCTGTCTCTATATGTAGTTATATCTCTGTCTCTATATGTAGTTATATCTCTGTCTCTATATGTAGTTATATCTCTGTCTGTCTCTATATGTAGTTATAGCTCTGTCTCTATATGTAGTTATATCTCTGTCTCTATATGTAGTTATATCTCTGTCTCTATATGTAGTTATATCTCTGTCTCTATATGTAGTTTTATCTCTGTCTCTATATGTAGTTATATCTCTGTCTGTCTCTATATGTAGTTATATCTCTGTCTCTATATGTAGTTATATCTCTGTCTCTATATGTAGTCATATCTCTGTCTCTATATGTAGTTATATCTCTGTCTCTATATGTAGTCATATCTCTGTCTCTATATGTAGTTATATCTCTGTCTCTATATGTAGTTATATCTCTGTCTCTATATGTAGTTATATCTCTGTCTGTCTCTATATGTAGTTATATCTCTGTCTCTATATGTAGTTATATCTCTGTCTCTATATGTAGTTATATCTGTGTCTGTCTCTATATGTAGTTATATCTCTGTCTGTCTCTATATGTAGTTATATCTCTGTCTCTATATGTAGTTATATCTCTGTCTCTATATGTAGTTATATCTCTGTCTCTATATGTAGTTATATCTCTGTCTCTATATGTAGTTATATCTCTGTCTCTATATGTAGTTATATCTCTGTCTCTATATGTAGTTATATCTCTGTCTCTATATGTAGTTATATCTCTGTCTCTATATGTAGTTATATCTCTGTCTCTATATGTAGTTATATCTCTGTCTCTATATGTAGTTATATCTCTGTCTCTATATGTAGTTATATCTCTGTCTCTATATGTAGTTATATCTCTGTCTCTATATGTAGTTATATCTCTGTCTGTCTCTATATGTAGTTATATCTCTGTCTCTATATGTAGTTGTATCTCTGTCTCTATATGTAGTCATATCTCTGTCTCTACATGTAGTTATATCTCTGTCTCTATATGTAGTTATATCTCTGTCTCTATATGTAGTTATATCTCTGTCTCTATATGTAGTTATATCTCTGTCTCTATATGTAGTTATATCTCTCTCTCTATATGTAGTTATATCTCTGTCTCTATATGTAGTTATATCTCTGTCTCTATATGTAGTTATATCTCTGTCTCTATATGTAGTTATATCTCTGTCTCTATATGTAGTTATATCTCTGTCTCTATATGTAGTTATATCTCTGTCTGTCTCTATATGTAGTTATATCTCTGTCTGTCTCTATATGTAGTTATATCTCTGTCTCTATATGTAGTTATATCTCTGTCTCTATATGTAGTTATATCTCTGTCTCTATATGTAGTTATATCTCTGTCTCTATATGTAGTTATATCTCTGTCTGTCTCTATATGTAGTTATATCTCTGTCTGTCTCTATATGTAGTTATATCTCTGTCTGTCTCTATATGTAGTTATATCTCTGTCTCTATATGTAGTTATATCTCTGTCTGTCTCTATATGTAGTTGTATCTCTGTCTCTATATGTAGTTATATCTCTGTCTCTATATGTAGTTGTATCTCTGTCTCTATTTGTAGTTATATCTCTGTCTGTCTCTATATGTAGTTATATCTCTGTCTCTATATGTAGTTATATCTCTGTCTCTATATGTAGTTATATCTCTGTCTCTATATGTAGTTATATCTCTGTCTCTATATGTAGTTATATCTCTGTCTCTACATGTAGTTATATCTCTGTCTCTATATGTAGTTATATCTCTGTCTCTATATGTAGTTATATCTCTGTCTCTATATGTAGTTATATCTCTGTCTCTATATGTAGTTATATCTCTGTCTCTATATGTAGTTATATCTCTGTCTCTATATGTAGTTGTATCTCTGTCTCTATATGTAGTTATATCTCTGTCTGTCTCTATATGTAGTTATATCTCTGTCTCTATATGTAGTTATATCTCTGTCTCTATATGTAGTTATATCTCTGTCTCTATATGTAGTTATATCTCTGTCTCTATATGTAGTTATATCTCTGTCTCTATATGTAGTTATATCTCTGTCTTTCTCTATATGTAGTTGTATCTCTGTCTCTATATGTAGTTATATCTCTGTCTCTATATGTAGTTATATCTCTGTCTCTATATGTAGTTATATCTCTGTCTCTATATGTAGTTATATCTCTGTCTCTATATGTAGTTATATCTCTGTCTCTATATGTAGTTGTATCTCTGTCTCTATATGTAGTTATATCTCTGTCTCTATATGTAGTTATATCTCTGTCTCTATATGTAGTTATATCTCTGTCTCTATATGTAGTTATATCTCTGTCTCTATATGTAGTTGTATCTCTGTCTCTATATGTAGTTATATCTCTGTCTCTATATGTAGTTATATCTCTGTCTCTATATGTAGTTATATCTCTGTCTGTCTCTATATGTAGTTATATCTCTGTCTTTATATATGTAGTTATATCTCTGTCTCTACATGTAGTTATATCTCTGTCTCTATATGTAGTTATATCTCTGTCTGTCTCTATATGTAGTTATATCTCTGTCTCTATATGTAGTTATATCTCTGTCTGTCTCTATATGTAGTTGTATCTCTGTCTCTATATGTAGTTATATCTCTGTCTCTATATGTAGTTATATCTCTGTCTCTATATGTAGTTATATCTCTGTCTCTATATGTAGTTATATCTCTGTCTCTATATGTAGTTATATCTCTGTCTCTATATGTAGTTATATCTCTGTCTCTATATGTAGTTATATCTCTGTCTGTCTCTATATGTAGTTATATCTCTGTCTCTATATGTAGTTATATCTCTGTCTCTATATGTAGTTATATCTCTGTCTCTATATGTAGTTGTATCTCTGTCTCTATATGTAGTTATATCTCTGTCTCTATATGTAGTTATATCTCTGTCTCTATATGTAGTTATATCTCTCTCTCTATATGTAGTTATATCTCTGTCTCTATATGTAGTTATATCTCTGTCTCTATATGTAGTTATATCTCTGTCTCTATATGTAGTTATATCTCTGTCTCTATATGTAGTTATATCTCTGTCTCTATATGTAGTTTTATCTCTGTCTCTATATGTAGTTATATCTCTGTCTCTATATGTAGTTATATCTCTGTCTCTATATGTAGTTGTATCTCTGTCTCTATATGTAGTTATATCTCTGTCTCTATATGTAGTTATATCTCTGTCTCTATATGTAGTTATATCTCTGTCTCTATATGTAGTTATATCTCTGTCTCTATATGTAGTTATATCTCTGTCTCTATATGTAGTTATATCTCTGTCTGTCTCTATATGTAGTTATATCTCTGTCTCTATATGTAGTTATATCTCTGTCTGTCTCTATATGTAGTTGTATCTCTGTCTCTATATGTAGTTATATCTCTGTCTCTATATGTAGTTATATCTCTGTCTCTATATGTAGTTATATCTCTGTCTCTATATGTAGTTATATCTCTGTCTCTATATGTAGTTATATCTCTGTCTCTATATGTAGTTATATCTCTGTCTGTCTCTATATGTAGTTATATCTCTGTCTCTATATGTAGTTATATCTCTGTCTCTATATGTAGTTATATCTCTGTCTGTCTCTATATGTAGTTATATCTCTGTCTCTATATGTAGTTATATCTCTGTCTCTATATGTAGTTATATCTCTGTCTCTATATGTAGTTATATCTCTGTCTGTCTCTATATGTAGTTATATCTCTGTCTGTCTCTATATGTAGTTATATCTCTGTCTCTATATGTAGTTGTATCTCTGTCTCTATATGTAGTTATATCTCTGTCTCTATATGTAGTTATATCTCTGTCTCTATATGTAGTTATATCTCTGTCTCTATATGTAGTTATATCTCTGTCTCTATATGTAGTTATATCTCTGTCTCTACATGTAGTTGTATCTCTGTCTCTATATGTAGTTGTATCTCTGTCTCTATATGTAGTTATATCTCTGTCTCTATATGTAGTTATATCTCTGTCTCTATATGTAGTTATATCTCTGTCTCTATATGTAGTTATATCTCTGTCTCTATATGTAGTTATATCTCTGTCTCTATATGTAGTTATATCTCTGTCTCTATATGTAGTTATATCTCTGTCTCTATATGTAGTTATATCTCTGTCTGTCTCTATATGTAGTTATATCTCTGTCTCTATATGTAGTTATATCTCTGTCTCTATATGTAGTTATATCTCTGTCTCTATATGTAGTTGTATCTCTGTCTCTATATGTAGTTATATCTCTGTCTCTATATGTAGTTATATCTCTGTCTCTATATGTAGTTATATCTCTCTCTCTATATGTAGTTATATCTCTGTCTCTATATGTAGTTATATCTCTGTCTCTATATGTAGTTATATCTCTGTCTCTATATGTAGTTATATCTCTGTCTCTATATGTAGTTATATCTCTGTCTCTATATGTAGTTTTATCTCTGTCTCTATATGTAGTTATATCTCTGTCTCTATATGTAGTTATATCTCTGTCTCTATATGTAGTTGTATCTCTGTCTCTATATGTAGTTATATCTCTGTCTCTATATGTAGTTATATCTCTGTCTCTATATGTAGTTATATCTCTGTCTCTATATGTAGTTATATCTCTGTCTCTATATGTAGTTATATCTCTGTCTCTATATGTAGTTATATCTCTGTCTGTCTCTATATGTAGTTATATCTCTGTCTCTATATGTAGTTATATCTCTGTCTGTCTCTATATGTAGTTGTATCTCTGTCTCTATATGTAGTTATATCTCTGTCTCTATATGTAGTTATATCTCTGTCTCTATATGTAGTTATATCTCTGTCTCTATATGTAGTTATATCTCTGTCTCTATATGTAGTTATATCTCTGTCTCTATATGTAGTTATATCTCTGTCTGTCTCTATATGTAGTTATATCTCTGTCTCTATATGTAGTTATATCTCTGTCTCTATATGTAGTTATATCTCTGTCTGTCTCTATATGTAGTTATATCTCTGTCTCTATATGTAGTTATATCTCTGTCTCTATATGTAGTTATATCTCTGTCTCTATATGTAGTTATATCTCTGTCTGTCTCTATATGTAGTTATATCTCTGTCTGTCTCTATATGTAGTTATATCTCTGTCTCTATATGTAGTTGTATCTCTGTCTCTATATGTAGTTATATCTCTGTCTCTATATGTAGTTATATCTCTGTCTCTATATGTAGTTATATCTCTGTCTCTATATGTAGTTATATCTCTGTCTCTATATGTAGTTATATCTCTGTCTCTACATGTAGTTGTATCTCTGTCTCTATATGTAGTTGTATCTCTGTCTCTATATGTAGTTATATCTCTGTCTCTATATGTAGTTATATCTCTGTCTGTCTCTATATGTAGTTATATCTCTGTCTCTATATGTAGTTGTATCTCTGTCTCTATATGTAGTTATATCTCTGTCTCTATATGTAGTTATATCTCTGTCTGTCTCTATATGTAGTTATATCTCTGTCTCTATATGTAGTTATATCTCTGTCTCTATATGTAGTTATATCTCTGTCTCTATATGTAGTTATATCTCTGTCTGTCTCTATATGTAGTTATATCTCTGTCTGTCTCTATATGTAGTTATATCTCTGTCTCTATATGTAGTTATATCTCTGTCTCTATATGTAGTTATATCTCTGTCTCTATATGTAGTTATATCTCTGTCTCTATATGTAGTTATATATCTGTCTCTATATGTAGTTATATCTCTGTCTCTATATGTAGTTATATCTCTGTCTCTATATGTAGTTATATCTCTGTCTCTATATGTAGTTATATCTCTGTCTGTCTCTATATGTAGTTATATCTCTGTCTCTATATGTAGTTGTATCTCTGTCTCTATATGTAGTTATATCTCTGTCTCTATATGTAGTTATATCTCTGTCTCTATATGTAGTTATATCTCTGTCTCTATATGTAGTTATATCTCTGTCTCTATATGTAGTTATATCTCTGTCTGTCTCTATATGTAGTTATATCTCTGTCTCTATATGTAGTTATATCTCTGTCTCTATATGTAGTTATATCTCTGTCTCTACATGTAGTTATATCTCTGTCTGTCTCTATATGTAGTTATATCTCTGTCTCTATATGTAGTTATATCTCTGTCTCTACATGTAGTTATATCTCTGTCTCTATATGTAGTTGTATCTCTGTCTCTATATGTAGTTATATCTCTGTCTCTATATGTAGTTATATCTCTGTCTCTATATGTAGTTATATCTCTGTCTCTATATGTAGTTATATCTCTGTCTCTATATGTAGTTATATCTCTGTCTCTATATGTAGTTATATCTCTGTCTCTATATGTAGTTATATCTCTGTCTCTATATGTAGTTATATCTCTGTCTCTATATGTAGTTATATCTCTGTCTCTATATGTAGTTATATCTCTGTCTCTATATGTAGTTATATCTCTGTCTCTACATGTAGTTATATCTCTGTCTGTCTCTATATGTAGTTATATCTCTGTCTCTATATGTAGTTATATCTCTGTCTCTACATGTAGTTATATCTCTGTCTCTATATGTAGTTATATCTCTGTCTCTATATGTAGTTATATCTCTGTCTCTACATGTAGTTATATCTCTGTCTCTATATGTAGTTGTATCTCTGTCTCTATATGTAGTTATATCTCTGTCTCTATATGTAGTTATATCTCTGTCTCTATATGTAGTTGTATCTCTGTCTCTATATGTAGTTATATCTCTGTCTCTATATGTAGTTATATCTCTGTCTCTATATGTAGTTATATCTCTGTCTCTATATGTAGTTATATCTCTGTCTCTATATGTAGTTATATCTCTGTCTCTATATGTAGTTATATCTCTGTCTCTATATGTAGTTATATCTCTGTCTCTATATGTAGTTATATCTCTGTCTCTATATGTAGTTATATCTCTGTCTCTATATGTAGTTATATCTCTGTCTGTCTCTATATGTAGTTATAGCTCTGTCTCTATATGTAGTTATATCTCTGTCTCTATATGTAGTTATATCTCTGTCTCTATATGTAGTTATATCTCTGTCTCTATATGTAGTTTTATCTCTGTCTCTATATGTAGTTATATCTCTGTCTCTATATGTAGTTGTATCTCTGTCTCTATATGTAGTTATATCTCTGTCTCTATATGTAGTTATATCTCTGTCTCTATATGTAGTTATATCTCTGTCTCTATATGTAGTTACAACTCGACTCTATATGTAGTTATATCTCTGTCTCTATATGTAGTTATATCTCTGTCTCTATATGTAGTTATATCTCTGTCTCTATATGTAGTTATATCTCTGTCTCTATATGTAGTTATATCTCTGTCTCTATATGTAGTTATATCTCTGTCTGTCTCTATATGTAGTTATATCTCTGTCTCTATATGTAGTTATATCTCTCTCTCTATATGTAGTTATATCTCTGTCTCTATATGTAGTTATATCTCTGTCTGTCTCTATATGTAGTTGTATCTCTGTCTCTATATGTAGTTATATCTCTGTCTCTATATGTAGTTATATCTCTGTCTCTATATGTAGTTATATCTCTGTCTGTCTCTATATGTAGTTATATCTCTGTCTCTATATGTAGTTATATCTCTGTCTGTCTCTACATGTAGTTATATCTCTGTCTCTATATGTAGTTATATCTCTGTCTCTATATGTAGTTATATCTCTGTCTCTATATGTAGTTATATCTCTGTCTCTATATGTAGTTATATCTCTGTCTCTATATGTAGTTATATCTCTGTCTCTATATGTAGTTATATCTCTGTCTCTATATGTAGTTATATCTCTGTCTCTATATGTAGTTATATCTCTGTCTCTATATGTAGTTGTATCTCTGTCTCTATATGTAGTTATATCTCTGTCTCTATATGTAGTTATATCTCTGTCTGTCTCTATATGTAGTTATATCTCTGTCTCTATATGTAGTTATATCTCTGTCTCTATATGTAGTTGTATCTCTGTCTCTATATGTAGTTGTATCTCTGTCTCTATATGTAGTTATATCTCTGTCTCTATATGTAGTTATATCTCTGTCTCTATATGTAGTTGTATCTCTGTCTCTATATGTAGTTATATCTCTGTCTCTATATGTAGTTATATCTCTGTCTCTATATGTAGTTATATCTCTGTCTCTATATGTAGTTGTATCTCTGTCTCTATATGTAGTTATATCTCTGTCTGTCTCTATATGTAGTTATATCTCTGTCTCTATATGTAGTTATATCTCTGTCTCTATATGTAGTTATATCTCTGTCTCTACATGTAGTTATATCTCTGTCTCTATATGTAGTTATATCTCTGTCTCTATATGTAGTTATATCTCTGTCTCTATATGTAGTTATATCTCTGTCTCTATATGTAGTTGTATCTCTGTCTGTCTCTATATGTAGTTATATCTCTGTCTCTATATGTAGTTATATCTCTGTCTCTATATGTAGTCATATCTCTGTCTGTCTCTATATGTAGTTATATCTCTGTCTCTATATGTAGTTATATCTCTGTCTGTCTCTATATGTAGTTATATCTCTGTCTCTATATGTAGTTATATCTCTGTCTCTATATGTAGTTATATCTCTGTCTCTATATGTAGTTATATCTCTGTCTCTATATGTAGTTATATCTCTGTCTCTATATGTAGTTATATCTCTGTCTCTACATGTAGTTATATCTCTGTCTCTATATGTAGTTATATCTCTGTCTCTATATGTAGTTATATCTCTGTCTCTATATGTAGTTATATCTCTGTCTCTATATGTAGTTATATCTCTGTCTCTATATGTAGTTATATCTCTGTCTCTATATGTAGTTATATCTCTGTCTCTATATGTAGTTATATCTCTGTCTCTATATGTAGTTATATCTCTGTCTCTATATGTAGTTATATCTCTGTCTGTCTCTATATGTAGTTATATCTCTGTCTCTACATGTAGTTGTATCTCTGTCTCTATATGTAGTTATATCTATGTCTCTATATGTAGTTGTATCTCTGTCTCTATATGTAGTTATATCTCTGTCTCTATATGTAGTTATATCTCTGTCTGTCTCTATATGTAGTTATATCTCTGTCTCTATATGTAGTTATATCTCTGTCTCTATATGTAGTTATATCTCTGTCTGTCTCTATATGTAGTTATATCTCTGTCTCTATATGTAGTTATATCTCTGTCTCTATATGTAGTTATATCTCTGTCTGTCTCTATATGTAGTTATATCTCTGTCTCTATATGTAGTTATATCTCTGTCTCTATATGTAGTTATATCTCTGTCTCTATATGTAGTTAAATCTCTGTCTCTATATGTAGTTATATCTCTGTCTGTCTCTATATGTAGTTATATCTCTGTCTCTATATGTAGTTATATCTCTGTCTCTATATGTAGTTATATCTCTGTCTCTACATGTAGTTATATCTCTGTCTCTATATGTAGTTGTATCTCTGTCTCTATATGTAGTTATATCTCTGTCTCTATATGTAGTTATATCTCTGTCTCTATATGTAGTTATATCTCTGTCTCTATATGTAGTTATATCTCTGTCTCTCTATATGTAGTTATATCTCTGTCTCTATATGTAGTTATATCTCTGTCTCTATATGTAGTTATATCTCTGTCTGTCTCTATATGTAGTTATATCTCTGTCTCTATATGTAGTTATATCTCTGTCTCTCTCTATATGTAGTTATATCTCTGTCTCTATATGTAGTTGTATCTCTGTCTCTATATGTAGTTATATCTCTGTCTGTCTCTATATGTAGTTATATCTCTGTCTCTATATGTAGTTATATCTCTGTCTGTCTCTATATGTAGTTATATCTCTGTCTCTATATGTAGTTGTATCTCTGTCTCTATATGTAGTTATATCTCTGTCTGTCTCTATATGTAGTCATATCTCTGTCTGTCTATATGTAGTTGTATCTCTGTCTCTATATGTAGTTGTATCTCTGTCTCTATATGTAGTTATATCTCTGTCTCTATATGTAGTTATATATCTGTCTCTATATGTAGTTATATCTCTGTCTCTATATGTAGTTATATCTCTGTCTGTCTCTATATGTAGTTATATCTCTGTCTCTATATGTAGTTATATCTCTGTCTCTATATGTAGTTATATCTCTGTCTGTCTCTATATGTAGTCATATCTCTGTCTGTCTATATGTAGTTGTATCTCTGTCTCTATATGTAGTTGTATCTCTGTCTCTATATGTAGTTATATCTCTGTCTCTATATGTAGTTATATCTCTGTCTCTATATGTAGTTATATCTCTGTCTCTATATGTAGTTATATCTCTGTCTCTATATGTAGTTATATCTCTGTCTCTATATGTAGTTATATCTCTGTCTCTATATGTAGTTATATCTCTGTCTCTATATGTAGTTATATCTCTGTCTCTATATGTAGTTATATCTCTGTCTGTCTCTATATGTAGTTATATCTCTGTCTCTATATGTAGTTATATCTCTGTCTCTATATGTAGTTATATCTCTGTCTCTATATGTAGTTATATCTCTGTCTCTATATGTAGTTATATCTCTGTCTCTATATGTAGTTATATCTCTGTCTCTATATGTAGTTATATCTCTGTCTCTATATGTAGTTATATCTCTGTCTCTATATGTAGTTATATCTCTGTCTCTATATGTAGTTATATCTCTGTCTCTATATGTAGTTATATCTCTGTCTCTATATGTAGTTATATCTCTGTCTCTATATGTAGTTATATCTCTGTCTCTATATGTAGTTATATCTCTGTCTCTATATGTAGTTATATCTCTGTCTCTATATGTAGTTATATCTCTGTCTCTATATGTAGTTATATCTCTGTCTCTATATGTAGTTATATCTCTGTCTCTATATGTAGTTATATCTCTGTCTGTCTCTATATGTAGTTATATCTCTGTCTCTATATGTAGTTGTATCTCTGTCTCTATATGTAGTCATATCTCTGTCTCTATATGTAGTTATATCTCTGTCTCTATATGTAGTTATATCTCTGTCTCTATATGTAGTTATATCTCTGTCTGTCTCTATATGTAGTTATATCTCTGTCTCTATATGTAGTTATATCTCTGTCTCTATATGTAGTTATATCTCTGTCTCTACATGTAGTTATATCTCTGTCTGTCTCTATATGTAGTTATATCTCTGTCTCTATATGTAGTTATATCTCGGTCTCTACATGTAGTTATATCTCTGTCTCTATATGTAGTTGTATCTCTGTCTCTATATGTAGTTATATCTCTGTCTCTATATGTAGTTATATCTCTGTCTCTATATGTAGTTATATCTCTGTCTCTATATGTAGTTATATCTCTGTCTCTATATGTAGTTATATCTCTGTCTCTATATGTAGTTATATCTCTGTCTCTATATGTAGTTATATCTCTGTCTCTATATGTAGTTATATCTCTGTCTCTATATGTAGTTATATCTCTGTCTCTATATGTAGTTATATCTCTGTCTCTATATGTAGTTATATCTCTGTCTCTATATGTAGTTATATCTCTGTCTCTACATGTAGTTATATCTCTGTCTGTCTCTATATGTAGTTATATCTCTGTCTCTATATGTAGTTATATCTCTGTCTCTACATGTAGTTATATCTCTGTCTCTATATGTAGTTATATCTCTGTCTCTATATGTAGTTATATCTCTGTCTCTACATGTAGTTATATCTCTGTCTCTATATGTAGTTGTATCTCTGTCTCTATATGTAGTTATATCTCTGTCTCTATATGTAGTTATATCTCTGTCTCTATATGTAGTTGTATCTCTGTCTCTATATGTAGTTATATCTCTGTCTCTATATGTAGTTATATCTCTGTCTCTATATGTAGTTATATCTCTGTCTCTATATGTAGTTATATCTCTGTCTCTATATGTAGTTATATCTCTGTCTGTCTCTATATGTAGTTATATCTCTGTCTCTATATGTAGTTATATCTCTGTCTCTATATGTAGTTATATCTCTGTCTCTATATGTAGTTATATCTCTGTCTCTATATGTAGTTATATCTCTGTCTCTATATGTAGTTGTATCTCTGTCTCTATATGTAGTTATATCTCTGTCTCTATATGTAGTTATATCTCTGTCTCTATATGTAGTTATATCTCTGTCTCTATATGTAGTTATATCTCTGTCTCTATATGTAGTTATATCTCTGTCTCTATATGTAGTTATATCTCTGTCTCTATATGTAGTTATATCTCTGTCTCTATATGTAGTT
The DNA here is from genome assembly GCF_045679555.1 of Salvelinus alpinus. Lineage (NCBI taxonomy): Eukaryota > Metazoa > Chordata > Actinopteri > Salmoniformes > Salmonidae > Salvelinus > Salvelinus alpinus. The sequence continues at coordinate 35,226,922 of NC_092110.1, read as the reverse complement.
GTATCTCTGTCTCTATATGTAGTTATATCTCTGTCTCTATATGTAGTTATATCTCTGTCTCTATATGTAGTTATATCTCTGTCTCTATATGTAGTTACAACTCGACTCTATATGTAGTTATATCTCTGTCTCTATATGTAGTTATATCTCTGTCTCTATATGTAGTTATATCTCTGTCTCTATATGTAGTTATATCTCTGTCTCTATATGTAGTTATATCTCTGTCTCTATATGTAGTTATATCTCTGTCTGTCTCTATATGTAGTTATATCTCTGTCTCTATATGTAGTTATATCTCTCTCTCTATATGTAGTTATATCTCTGTCTCTATATGTAGTTATATCTCTGTCTGTCTCTATATGTAGTTGTATCTCTGTCTCTATATGTAGTTATATCTCTGTCTCTATATGTAGTTATATCTCTGTCTCTATATGTAGTTATATCTCTGTCTGTCTCTATATGTAGTTATATCTCTGTCTCTATATGTAGTTATATCTCTGTCTCTATATGTAGTTATATCTCTGTCTGTCTCTACATGTAGTTATATCTCTGTCTCTATATGTAGTTATATCTCTGTCTCTATATGTAGTTATATCTCTGTCTCTATATGTAGTTATATCTCTGTCTCTATATGTAGTTATATCTCTGTCTCTATATGTAGTTATATCTCTGTCTCTATATGTAGTTATATCTCTGTCTCTATATGTAGTTATATCTCTGTCTCTATATGTAGTTGTATCTCTGTCTCTATATGTAGTTATATCTCTGTCTCTATATGTAGTTATATCTCTGTCTGTCTCTATATGTAGTTATATCTCTGTCTCTATATGTAGTTATATCTCTGTCTCTATATGTAGTTGTATCTCTGTCTCTATATGTAGTTGTATCTCTGTCTCTATATGTAGTTATATCTCTGTCTCTATATGTAGTTATATCTCTGTCTCTATATGTAGTTGTATCTCTGTCTCTATATGTAGTTATATCTCTGTCTCTATATGTAGTTATATCTCTGTCTCTATATGTAGTTATATCTCTGTCTCTATATGTAGTTGTATCTCTGTCTCTATATGTAGTTATATCTCTGTCTGTCTCTATATGTAGTTATATCTCTGTCTCTATATGTAGTTATATCTCTGTCTCTATATGTAGTTATATCTCTGTCTCTACATGTAGTTATATCTCTGTCTCTATATGTAGTTATATCTCTGTCTCTATATGTAGTTATATCTCTGTCTCTATATGTAGTTATATCTCTGTCTCTATATGTAGTTGTATCTCTGTCTGTCTCTATATGTAGTTATATCTCTGTCTCTATATGTAGTTATATCTCTGTCTCTATATGTAGTCATATCTCTGTCTGTCTCTATATGTAGTTATATCTCTGTCTCTATATGTAGTTATATCTCTGTCTGTCTCTATATGTAGTTATATCTCTGTCTCTATATGTAGTTATATCTCTGTCTCTATATGTAGTTATATCTCTGTCTCTATATGTAGTTATATCTCTGTCTCTATATGTAGTTATATCTCTGTCTCTATATGTAGTTATATCTCTGTCTCTACATGTAGTTATATCTCTGTCTCTATATGTAGTTATATCTCTGTCTCTATATGTAGTTATATCTCTGTCTCTATATGTAGTTATATCTCTGTCTCTATATGTAGTTATATCTCTGTCTCTATATGTAGTTATATCTCTGTCTCTATATGTAGTTATATCTCTGTCTCTATATGTAGTTATATCTCTGTCTCTATATGTAGTTATATCTCTGTCTCTATATGTAGTTATATCTCTGTCTGTCTCTATATGTAGTTATATCTCTGTCTCTATATGTAGTTATATCTCTGTCTCTACATGTAGTTGTATCTCTGTCTCTATATGTAGTTATATCTATGTCTCTATATGTAGTTGTATCTCTGTCTCTATATGTAGTTATATCTCTGTCTCTATATGTAGTTATATCTCTGTCTGTCTCTATATGTAGTTATATCTCTGTCTCTATATGTAGTTATATCTCTGTCTCTATATGTAGTTATATCTCTGTCTGTCTCTATATGTAGTTATATCTCTGTCTCTATATGTAGTTATATCTCTGTCTCTATATGTAGTTATATCTCTGTCTGTCTCTATATGTAGTTATATCTCTGTCTCTATATGTAGTTATATCTCTGTCTCTATATGTAGTTATATCTCTGTCTCTATATGTAGTTAAATCTCTGTCTCTATATGTAGTTATATCTCTGTCTGTCTCTATATGTAGTTATATCTCTGTCTCTATATGTAGTTATATCTCTGTCTCTATATGTAGTTATATCTCTGTCTCTACATGTAGTTATATCTCTGTCTCTATATGTAGTTGTATCTCTGTCTCTATATGTAGTTATATCTCTGTCTCTATATGTAGTTATATCTCTGTCTGTCTCTATATGTAGTTATATCTCTGTCTCTATATGTAGTTATATCTCTGTCTCTCTCTATATGTAGTTATATCTCTGTCTCTATATGTAGTTGTATCTCTGTCTCTATATGTAGTTATATCTCTGTCTGTCTCTATATGTAGTTATATCTCTGTCTCTATATGTAGTTATATCTCTGTCTCTCTCTATATGTAGTTATATCTCTGTCTCTATATGTAGTTGTATCTCTGTCTCTATATGTAGTTATATCTCTGTCTGTCTCTATATGTAGTTATATCTCTGTCTCTATATGTAGTTATATCTCTGTCTGTCTCTATATGTAGTTATATCTCTGTCTCTATATGTAGTTGTATCTCTGTCTCTATATGTAGTTATATCTCTGTCTGTCTCTATATGTAGTCATATCTCTGTCTGTCTATATGTAGTTGTATCTCTGTCTCTATATGTAGTTGTATCTCTGTCTCTATATGTAGTTATATCTCTGTCTCTATATGTAGTTATATCTCTGTCTCTATATGTAGTTATATCTCTGTCTCTATATGTAGTTATATCTCTGTCTGTCTCTATATGTAGTTATATCTCTGTCTCTATATGTAGTTATATCTCTGTCTCTATATGTAGTTATATCTCTGTCTGTCTCTATATGTAGTCATATCTCTGTCTGTCTATATGTAGTTGTATCTCTGTCTCTATATGTAGTTGTATCTCTGTCTCTATATGTAGTTATATCTCTGTCTCTATATGTAGTTATATCTCTGTCTCTATATGTAGTTATATCTCTGTCTCTATATGTAGTTATATCTCTGTCTCTATATGTAGTTATATCTCTGTCTCTATATGTAGTTATATCTCTGTCTCTATATGTAGTTATATCTCTGTCTGTCTCTATATGTAGTTATATCTCTGTCTCTATATGTAGTTATATCTCTGTCTCTATATGTAGTTATATCTCTGTCTCTATATGTAGTTATATCTCTGTCTCTATATGTAGTTATATCTCTGTCTCTATATGTAGTTATATCTCTGTCTCTATATGTAGTTATATCTCTGTCTCTATATGTAGTTATATCTCTGTCTCTATATGTAGTTATATCTCTGTCTCTATATGTAGTTATATCTCTGTCTCTATATGTAGTTATATCTCTGTCTCTATATGTAGTTATATCTCTGTCTCTATATGTAGTTATATCTCTGTCTCTATATGTAGTTATATCTCTGTCTCTATATGTAGTTATATCTCTGTCTCTATATGTAGTTATATCTCTGTCTCTATATGTAGTTATATCTCTGTCTGTCTCTATATGTAGTTATATCTCTGTCTCTATATGTAGTTGTATCTCTGTCTCTATATGTAGTTATATCTCTGTCTCTATATGTAGTTATATCTCTGTCTCTACATGTAGTTATATCTCTGTCTGTCTCTATATGTAGTTGTATCTCTGTCTCTATATGTAGTTATATCTCTGTCTGTCTCTATATGTAGTTATATCTCTGTCTCTATATGTAGTTATATCTCTGTCTGTCTCTATATGTGGTTATATCTCTGTCTCTATATGTAGTTATATCTCTGTCTGTCTCTATATGTAGTTTTATCTCTGTCTCTATATATGTAGTTATATCTCTATCTCTATATGTAGTTATATCTCTGTCTCTCTATATGTAGTTATATCTCTGTCTGTCTCTATATGTAGTTATATCTCTGTCTCTATATGTAGTTATATCTCTGTCTCTATATGTAGTTATATCTCTGTCTCTATATGTAGTTATATCTCTGTCTCTATATATGTAGTTATATCTCTGTCTCTATATGTAGTTATATCTCTGTCTGTCTCTATATGTAGTTATATCTCTGTCTGTCTCTATATGTAGTTATATCTCTGTCTCTATATGTAGTTATATCTCTGTCTCTATATGTAGTTATATCTCTGTCTCTACATGTAGTTATATCTCTGTCTCTATATGTAGTTATATCTCTGTCTCTATATGTAGTTATATCTCTGTCTCTATATGTAGTTATATCTCTGTCTCTACATGTAGTTATATCTCTGTCTCTATATGTAGTTATATCTCTGTCTCTATATGTAGTAATATCTCTGTCTCTATATGTAGTCATATCTCTGTCTCTATATGTAGTTATATCTCTGTCTCTATATGTAGTAATATCTCTGTCTCTATATGTAGTCATATCTCTGTCTCTATATGTAGTCATATCTCTGTCTCTATATGTAGTTATATCTCTGTCTCTATATGTAGTTATATCTCTGTCTCTATATGTAGTTATATCTCTGTCTCTATATGTAGTTATATCTCTGTCTCTACATGTAGTTATATCTCTGTCTGTCTCTATATGTAGTTATATCTCTGTCTCTATATATGTAGTTATATCTCTGTCTCTACATGTAGTTATATCTCTGTCTGTCTCTATATGTAGTTTTATCTCTGTCTCTATATATGTAGTTATATCTCTGTCTCTATATGTAGTTATATCTCTGTCTGTCTCTATATGTAGTTATATCTCTGTCTCTATATGTAGTTGTATCTCTGTCTCTATATGTAGTTATATCTCTGTCTCTATATGTAGTTGTATCTCTGTCTCTATATGTAGTTATATCTCTGTCTCTATATGTAGTTATATCTCTGTCTGTCTCTATATGTAGTTGTATCTCTGTCTCTATATGTAGTTATATCTCTGTCTCTATATGTAGTTATATCTCTGTCTCTACATGTAGTTATATCTCTGTCTGTCTCTATATGTAGTTGTATATCTGTCTCTATATGTAGTTATATCTCTGTCTCTATATGTAGTTATATCTCTGTCTCTATATGTAGTTATATCTCTGTCTCTATATGTAGTTATATCTCTGTCTGTCTCTATATGTAGTTATATCTCTGTCTCTATATGTAGTTATATCTCTGTCTCTATATGTAGTTATATCTCTGTCTCTACATGTAGTTATATCTCTGTCTCTATATGTAGTTATATCTCTGTCTCTATATGTAGTTATATCTCTGTCTGTCTCTATATGTAGTTATATCTCTGTCTCTATATGTAGTTATATCTCTGTCTCTATATGTAGTTATATCTCTGTCTCTACATGTAGTTATATCTCTGTCTCTATATGTAGTTATATCTCTGTCTGTCTCTATATGTAGTTATATCTCTGTCTCTACATGTAGTTATATCTCTGTCTGTCTCTATATGTAGTTGTATCTCTGTCTCTATATGTAGTTGTATCTCTGTCTCTATATGTAGTTATATCTCTGTCTCTATATGTAGTTTTATCTCTGTCTCTATATGTAGTTATATCTCTGTCTCTATATGTAGTTATATCTCTGTCTCTACATGTAGTTATATCTCTGTCTCTATATGTAGTTATATCTCTGTCTCTACATGTAGTTATATCTCTGTCTCTATATGTAGTTACATCTCTGTCTGTCTCTATATGTAGTTATATCTCTGTCTCTATATGTAGTTATATCTCTGTCTCTATATGTAGTTATATCTCTGTCTCTACATGTAGTTATATCTCTGTCTCTATATGTAGTTACATCTCTGTCTGTCTCTATATGTAGTTATATCTCTGTCTGTCTCTATATGTAGTTATATCTCTGTCTCTATATGTAGTTATATCTCTGTCTGTCTCTATATGTAGTTATATCTCTGTCTGTCTCTATATGTAGTTTTATCTCTGTCTCTATATGTAGTTATATCTCTGTCTCTATATGTAGTTATATCTCTGTCTCTACATGTAGTTATATCTCTGTCTCTATATGTAGTTATATCTCTGTCTGTCTCTATATGTAGTTATATCTCTGTCTCTATATGTAGTTATATCTCTGTCTCTATATGTAGTTATATCTCTGTCTCTACATGTAGTTATATCTCTGTCTCTATATGTAGTTACATCTCTGTCTGTCTCTATATGTAGTTATATCTCTGTCTGTCTCTATATGTAGTTATATCTCTGTCTCTATATGTAGTTATATCTCTGTCTGTCTCTATATGTAGTTATATCTCTGTCTCTATATGTAGTTATATCTCTGTATGTCTCTATATGTAGTTGTATCTCTGTCTCTATATGTAGTTGTATCTCTGTCTCTATATGTAGTTATATCTCTGTCTCTATATGTAGTTATATCTCTGTCTCTATATGTAGTTGTATCTCTGTCTCTATATGTAGTTATATCTCTGTCTCTATATGTAGTTATATCTCTGTCTCTATATGTAGTTATATCTCTGTCTCTATATGTAGTTATATCTCTGTCTCTACATGTAGTTATATCTCTGTCTCTATATGTAGTTATATCTCTGTCTCTATATGTAGTTATATCTCTGTCTCTATATGTAGTTATATCTCTGTCTGTCTCTATATGTAGTTGTATCTCTGTCTCTATATGTAGTTATATCTCTGTCTCTATATGTAGTTGTATCTCTGTCTCTATATGTAGTTATATCTCTGTCTCTATATGTAGTTATATCTCTGTCTCTATATGTAGTTATATCTCTGTCTCTATATGTAGTTATATCTCTGTCTGTCTCTATATGTAGTTATATCTCTGTCTCTATATGTAGTTATATCTCTGTCTCTATATGTAGTTATATCTCTGTCTCTATATGTAGTTATATCTCTGTCTCTATATGTAGTTATATCTCTGTCTCTATATGTAGTTATATCTCTGTCTCTATATGTAGTTATATCTCTGTCTCTATATGTAGTTATATCTCTGTCTCTATATGTAGTTATATCTCTGTCTCTATATGTAGTTATATCTCTGTCTCTATATGAAGTTATATCTCTGTCTCTATATGTAGTTATATCTCTGTCTCTATATGTAGTTATATCTCTGTCTCTATATGTAGTTATATCTCTGTCTCTATATGTAGTTATATCTCTGTCTCTATATGTAGTTATATCTCTGTCTCTATATGTAGTTATATCTCTGTCTCTATATGTAGTTATATCTCTGTCTCTATATGTAGTTATATCTCTGTCTCTATATGTAGTTATATCTCTGTCTCTATATGTAGTTATATCTCTGTCTCTATATGTAGTTATATCTCTGTCTCTATATGTAGTTATATCTCTGTCTCTATATGTAGTTATATCTCTGTCTCTATATGTAGTTATATCTCTGTCTCTATATGTAGTTATATCTCTGTCTCTATATGTAATTATATCTCTGTCTCTATATGTAGTTATATCTCTGTCTCTATATGTAGTTATATCTCTGTCTGTCTCTATATGTAGTTATATCTCTGTCTCTATATGTAGTTATATCTCTGTCTCTATATGTAGTTATATCTCTGTCTCTATATGTAGTTATATCTCTGTCTCTATATGTAGTTATATCTCTGTCTCTATATGTAGTTATATCTCTGTCTGTCTCTATATGTAGTTATATCTCTGTCTCTATATGTAGTTATATCTCTGTCTGTCTCTATATGTAGTTATATCTCTGTCTGTCTCTATATGTAGTTATATCTCTGTCTCTATATGTAGTTATATCTCTGTCTCTATATGTAGTTATATCTCTGTCTGTCTCTATATGTAGTTATATCTCTGTCTCTATATGTAGTTATATCTCTGTCTCTATATGTAGTTATATCTCTGTCTGTCTCTATATGTAGTTATATCTCTGTCTCTATATGTAGTTATATCTCTGTCTCTATATGTAGTTATATCTCTGTCTCTATATGTAGTTATATCTCTGTCTCTATATGTAGTTATATCTCTGTCTCTATATGTAGTTATATCTCTGTCTCTATATGTAGTTATATCTCTGTCTCTATATGTAGTTATATCTCTGTCTCTATATGTAGTTATATCTCTGTCTGTCTCTATATGTAGTTATATCTCTGTCTGTCTCTATATGTAGTTATATCTCTGTCTCTATATGTAGTTATATCTCTGTCTCTATATGTAGTTGTATCTCTGTCTCTATATGTAGTCATATCTCTGTCTCTATATGTAGTTATATCTCTGTCTCTACATGTAGTTATATCTCTGTCTGTCTCTATATGTAGTTATATCTCTGTCTCTATATGTAGTCATATCTCTGTCTCTATATGTAGTTATATCTCTGTCTCTATATGTAGTTATATCTCTGTCTCTATATGTAGTTATATCTCTGTCTGTCTCTATATGTAGTTATATCTCTGTCTCTATATGTAGTCATATCTCTGTCTCTATATGTAGTTATATCTCTGTCTCTACATGTAGTTATATCTCTGTCTCTATATGTAGTCATATCTCTGTCTCTATATGTAGTTATATCTCTGTCTCTATATGTAGTTATATCTCTGTCTCTATATGTAGTTATATCTCTGTCTGTCTCTATATGTAGTTATATCTCTGTCTCTATATGTAGTTATATCTCTGTCTCTATATGTAGTTATATCTCTGTCTCTATATGTAGTTATATCTCTGTCTGTCTCTATATGTAGTTATATCTCTGTCTCTATATGTAGTTATATCTCTGTCTCTATATGTAGTTATATCTCTGTCTCTATATGTAGTTATATCTCTGTCTCTATATGTAGTTATATCTCTGTCTCTACATGTAGTTATATCTCTGTCTCTATATGTAGTTATATCTCTGTCTCTATATGTAGTTATATCTCTGTCTCTATATGTAGTTATATCTCTGTCTCTATATGTAGTTGTATCTCTGTCTCTATATGTAGTTATATTTCTGTCTCTATATGTAGTTATATCTCTGTCTGTCTCTATATGTAGTTATATCTCTGTCTCTATATGTAGTTGTATCTCTGTCTCTATATGTAGTTATATCTCTGTCTCTATATGTAGTTATATCTCTGTCTCTATATGTAGTTGTATCTCTGTCTCTATATGTAGTTATATCTCTGTCTCTATATGTAGTTATATCTCTGTCTCTATATGTAGTTATATCTCTGTCTCTATATGTAGTTATATCTCTGTCTCTATATGTAGTTATATCTCTGTCTGTCTCTATATGTAGTTATATCTCTGTCTCTATATGTAGTTATATCTCTGTCTCTATATGTAGTTGTATCTCTGTCTCTATATGTAGTCATATCTCTGTCTCTATATGTAGTTATATCTCTGTCTCTATATGTAGTTATATCTCTGTCTCTATATGTAGTTATATCTCTGTCTGTCTCTATATGTAGTTATATCTCTGTCTCTATATGTAGTTATATCTCTGTCTCTATATGTAGTTATATCTCTGTCTCTATATGTAGTTATATCTCTGTCTCTATATGTAGTTATATCTCTGTCTCTACATGTAGTTATATCTCTGTCTCTATATGTAGTTATATCTCTGTCTCTATATGTAGTTATATCTCTGTCTCTATATGTAGTTATATCTCTGTCTCTATATGTAGTTGTATCTCTGTCTCTATATGTAGTTATATCTCTGTCTGTCTCTATATGTAGTTATATCTCTGTCTCTATATGTAGTTGTATCTCTGTCTCTATATGTAGTTATATCTCTGTCTCTATATGTAGTTATATCTCTGTCTGTCTCTATATGTAGTTATATCTCTGTCTCTATATGTAGTTGTATCTCTGTCTCTATATGTAGTTATATCTCTGTCTCTATATGTAGTTATATCTCTGTCTCTATATGTAGTTATATCTCTGTCTCTATATGTAGTTATATCTCTGTCTCTATATGTAGTTATATCTCTGTCTGTCTCTATATGTAGTTATATCTCTGTCTCTATATGTAGTTATATCTCTGTCTCTATATGTAGTTATATCTCTGTCTCTATATGTAGTTATATCTCTGTCTCTATATGTAGTTATATCTCTGTCTCTATATGTAGTTATATCTCTGTCTCTATATGTAGTTATATCTCTGTCTCTATATGTAGTTATATCTCTGTCTCTATATGTAGTTATATCTCTGTCTCTACATGTAGTTATATCTCTGTCTCTATATGTAGTTATATCTCTGTCTCTATATGTAGTTATATCTCTGTCTCTATATGTAGTTATATCTCTGTCTCTATATGTAGTTATATCTCTGTCTCTATATGTAGTTATATCTCTGTCTCTATATGTAGTTATATCTCTGTCTCTATATGTAGTTATATCTCTGTCTCTATATGTAGTTATATCTCTCTCTATATACAGCTGAAGTCGGAAGTTTACATACACCTTAGCCAAATACATTTAAAATCAGTTTTTCACAATTCCTAACATTTAATCCTAGTAAAAAAATCCCTGTTTTAGGTCAGATAGGATCACCACTTTATTTTAAGAATGTGAAATTTCAGAATAATAGTTGAGAGAATGATTTATTTCAGCTGGTATTTCTTTCATCACATTCCCAGTGGGTCAGACGTTTACATACACTCATTTAGTATTTGGTAGCATTGCCTTTACATTGTTTAACTTTGGTCAAATGTTTCGGGTAGCCTTCCACAAGCTTCCCACAATAAGTTGGGTGAATTTTGGCCCATTCCTCCTGACAGAGCTGGTGTAACTGAGTCAGGTTTGTAGGCCTCCTTGCTCGAACACACTTTTTCAGTTCTGCCCACAAATGTTCTATAGGATTGAGGTCAGGGCTTTTTGATGGCCACTCCAATACCTTGACATTCTTGTCCTGAAGCCATTTCGCCACAACTTTGGTAGTATTCTTGTGGTCATTGTCCATTTGGAAGACCCATTTGTGACCAAGCTTTAACTTCCTGACTGATGTCTTGAGATGTTGCTTCAATATATCCACATCATTTTCCTGCCTCCTGATGCCATCTATTTTGTGATGTGCACCAGTCCCTCCTGCAGCAAACCACCCCCACAACATGATGCTGCCACCCCCGTGCTTCATGGTCGGGATGGTGTTCTTCGGCTTGCAAGCCTCCCCCTTTTTCCTCCAAACATAACAATGGTCATTATGGCCAAACAGTTATATTTTTGTTTCATCAGACCAGAGGACATTTCTCCAAAAAGTACGATTTTTGTCCCCGTGCGCAGTTGCAAACCATAGTCTGGCTTTTTTATTGGGGTTTTGGGGCATTGGCTTCTTCCTTGCTGAGCGGCTTTTCAGGTTATGTCGATGTAGGACTCGTTTTACTGTGGATATAGATACTTTTGTACCTGTTTCCTCCAGCATCTTCACAAGGTCCTTTGCTGTTGTTCTGGGATTTATTTGCACTTTTCGCACCAAAGTACGTTCATCTCTTGGAGACAGAACGCGTCTCCTTCCTGAACGGTATGACAGCTGCGTGGTCCCATGATGTTTATACTTGCGTAATATTGTTTGTGCAGATGAACGTGGTACCTTCAGGCGTTTCGAAATTGCCCCCAAGGATGAACCAGACTTGTGGAGGTCTACAATTATTTTCTGAGGTCTTGGCTGACTTCTTTTGATTTTCCCATGATGTCATGGAAAGAGGCACTGGGTTTGAAGGTAGGCCTTGAAATACATCCACAGGTACACCTCCAATTGGCTCAAATTATGCCAATTAGCCTGTCAGAAGCTACTAACGACATGACATCATTTTCTGGAATTTTCCAAGCTGTTTAAAGGCACAGTCAACTTAGCGTATGTAACTTCTGACCCACTGGAATTGTGATACAGTGAATTATAAGTGAAATAAACTGTCTGTAAACAATTGTTGGAAAAATTACTTGTGTCATGCACAAAGTAGATGTCCTAACCGACTTGCCAAAACTATAGTTTGTTAACAAGAAATGTGTGGAGTGGTTGAAAAACGAGTTTTAATGACTCCAACCTAAGTGTATGTAAACTTCCGACTTCAACTGTATATATATTATTTTTTTTCTCTCTCTTTCTCTATCGCTGTCTCATAGACTTAGTTCGACAACATATCTTTGTATCTGTCCCATTATGGCATCTGTAAGCTTATGTACAGCACCATTTAGGCCATCCCCATTTTGAAGAAGTCAATTTTCTTCTGCTGCTACATTTATGAGTTGGTTAACAACCTAAAAGGGTGCCACCTAGAGGGTGTTGTTTGAACAGGTATAAAGCCAAGGTTGGCGATGTACTGCCACCTGCAGTATTAGAATGTTTGCTCACAAGTATAATTCATTAGCTGATCCCTATGGATAACATGGATGGAATTGTGTGATCCACCCAGTTGACAACTTCAAAATGGTCAAAGTCCTCCATGGAAATATCCATGCAAAAACAAGTCTCTCTCTCTCTCTCTCTCCCCCTCTCTCTCTCTCTCTCTCTCCCTCCTCTACCGTATCAAGGTTACACCTCTTCTGAAGAAAATCATAGTCCTCCATACTATAGTTTTCAACAAGCAATTGAGTAGTCTTATCTCCTAGCCAACATCCATGAAGAACAGTGTATGACATGAGAAATGGCTGAGTAAGAGACTAATTCCGTTTTATCAGGCGTGTGTAATCTCTCATCACTCATTACTTTACATGCCGAGCCTTGGGAATGCATGTGGTCGCGTCTCAAACCGTAGCAGGTAGAGATTTACTGTACATTACGGTGTCCATTGTCGGACAGTCTTACACTCAGCAGGAGTTGCCGTAGCAACTGATATGCTGTGGTTTTGAGTGTAGAGATAATGAGACATAGAGTACAGTGGCTTAGGGGATCGAAGCTCGTGTTGATTACGTTAACCCCCATACGGTAGGATGGTATCAACCCCCATACGGTAGGATGGTATCAACCCCCATACGGTAGGATGGTATCAGAATGTCCTCTTCATACTTTATCATCAACACACACACACACACACACACACACACACACACACACACACACACACACACACACACACACACACACACACACACACACACACACACACGCGCACACACATACACACACAAACACACACACACAAACACACACACACACACACACGCGCACACACATACACACACAAACACACGCACACACACACACACACACACACACACACACACACACATACACACACAAACACACACACACACACACACACACAAACACACACACACAAACACACACACACACACACACACACTCATTAACTTCCTCTTTGATCAACACTTAAGCAGGGAGAATTCCGGTCTTATTTCTCTGAAAATAATCTGGTACCTATTTACATTGTCCAGAGCGACTAACAGTTAGTGCATTCATCTTAAGATGCTGTAGGTGGGACAACCACGTATCTCATTCATTGTAAGTACATATTTCCTCAATAAAGTGGCTATCAGCAAAGTCTGAGCAAGTAAGGGCTCTGTTATGATTAGATTGTCGGCACCGTGACACTTGGAATGAATTTCAGAACCATTTTATGTTTCCAAATGATAGAATGTAATGAAAGCTATTTCTTCAACACTTCCTCATGACACCATAATAGTTGTGGCTAAATGTGTGTCTGAAGGCTGATGATGGAATGGACTGAATATATTCTAATGGTCACAGTTCCAATTCTCTCATCTCCCTCGTCTGCAGAATCTTGACTTCATCTTTTTTTTGTAAAAAAACATTGCTCGTATGATTTACAAGTTCGATGTACCCCTCAAAGACACCAGTTTGTGTTGAAACGTAATAGCACTGCAAGGAAAATAAAATCATTGTATATTTTTTTAAATGTTGGACATTTAGCAGGCGCTCTTATTCAGAGCGACTTAACAGTCAGTTCATTCAACTAAGGTAGACACATATCTCAGTCAAGAGCTACTGATGTGAACTAGCGGGAGACTTGGGCCGGGATTCATTTCCAGGCCACATTGTAGCGAGCTTGACATTCAAAGGTAATTTCCGACATCTGCAGCGTTTACGTGAATGCCATCTCCATGAACGCAGTAACACAGCCGGTAGAAGGTCAACAGACGGATTCAATCCCGTCCTTATACTTATTTTTCAAAACACGTCACTGTTTTGTCTCAATGTGTACAGTAAGTAAAACGCTTCCTGAAAGAAGTCGTTGAAGATGGGTGTGAAACGACAAAACGCTCATTCGAAAATACTAACTAGCGCTTGTTAGCTTACAGCTACCGTCTGGTGTCCTCTCGTTAAAGGCTGATATATTCCAGACTATTGGCTGATAACATGACAGTCCTCCGTGCCTCGTTGACGGTCAGAGTGTGACTCCTGAGCTTGTTGTGAATGCATGTATCACTATCATGTATCACTATCATGTATCACTATCATGTATCACTATCATGTATCACTATTATGTATCACTATCGTGTATCACTATCATGTATCACTATCATGTAGCACTATCATGTATCACTATTATGTATCACTATCATGTATCACTATTATGTATCACTATTATGTATCACTATCATTTTTTGTGATGACGAGATGTGGTACGAGACCTATTGTACATACATGTTAATTACGCATGTAACAATGAGACCCTTGGGTTCACACTAAATATAAATCAGACTACTTACTGTATGTGACAATAAAGAACACAAATTGGATCAGTGCCTTAGAGATGTGGACCTGTTTTACTTGATTGATTTACAGTCAAAATGCTAAGATGCCTTGTTGCTCTGTAGATTCTTTCTGTTCTTTAAATTTCCAGAAGGTGCTCTGCTCCCTATAAAGTGGGGCCCACTAAATAAAGGAAGAAGACAGTTTTACTGGGGAAGGAGAGAGGAAAGGAGAATAGAGAGAGGAGAGAGGAGAGGAGAATAGAGAGAGAGGAGAATAGAGAAATGAGTGGAGAGGAGAACAGAGGAGAGGAGAATAGAGGAGAATAGAGGAAAGAGGAGAGGAGAATAGATGAGAATAGAGGAGAATAGAGGAGAATAGAAGAGAATACAGGAGAATAGAGGAGAATAGATGAGAGGAGAATAGAGGAGAATAGAGGAGAATAGAAGAGAATAGAAGAGAATAGAAGAGAATACAGGAGAATAGAGGAGAATAGAAGAGAATAGAGGAAAGGAGAATAGAGGAGAATAAAGGAAAATAGATGAAAGGAGAATAGAGGAGAATAGAGGAGAATAGATGAGAATAGAGAATAGATGAAAGGAGAATAGAAGAGAATAGAGGAGAATAGAGGAGAATAGAAGAGAATAGAGGAAAGGAGAATAGAGGAGAATAAAGGAAAATATATGAAAGGAGAATAGATGAGAATAGAGGAAAATAGAGGAGAATAGAAGACAATAGATGAGAATAGAAGAGAATAGAAGAGAATAGAGGAGAATAAAGGAGAATAGATGAGAATAGATGAGAATAGATGAAAGGAGAATAGAGGAGAATAGAGGAGAATTGAGGAGAATAGATGAAAGGAGAATAGAGGAGAATAGAGGAGAATAGATGAGAATAGAGGATAATAGATGAGAATAGAGGAGAATAAAGGAGAATAGAGTATAATAGAAGAGAATAGAAGAGAATAGATGAGAATAGATGAAAGGAGAATAGAGGAGAATAGATGAAAGGAGAATAGAGGAGAATAGATGAAAGGAGAATAGAGGAGAATAGATGAAAGGAGAATAGAGGAGAATAGATGAGAATAGAGGAGAATAGAGGAGAATAGAAGAGAATAGAGGAAAATAGAGGAGAATAGAGGAGAATAGAGGAGAATAGAGGAGAATAGAGGAAAATAGAAGAGAATAGAGGAGAATAGAGGAGAATAGATGAAAATAGAGGAGAATAGATGAAAGGAGAATAGAGGAGAATAGATGAGAATAGAGGAGAATAGAGGAGAATAGAGGAGAATAGAGGAAAATAGAAGAGAATAGAGGAGAATAGAAGAGAATAGAAGAGAATAAAGGAGAATAGATGAGAATAGAGGAGAATAAAGGAGTATAGATGAGAATAGAGGAGAATAGAGGAGAATAGATGAAAGGAGAATAGAGGAGACTAGATGAGAATAGAGGAGAATAGATGGAAGGAGAATAGAGGAGAATAGATGAAAGGAGAATAGAGTAGAATAGAGGAGAATAGATGAAAGGAGAATAGAGTAGAATAGAGGAGAATAGATGAAAGGAGAATAGAGTAGAATAGAGGAGAATAGATGAAAGGAGAATAGAGTAGAATAGAGGAGAATAGATTAAAGGAGAATAGAAGAGAATAAAAGAGAATAGATGAGAATAGAGGAGAATAGAAGAGAATAGATGAGAATAGAGGAGAATAGATGAGAAAATATGAGAATAGAAGAGAATAGAGGAGAATAGAGGAGAATAGAGGAGAATAGATGAAAGGAGAATAGATGTAAGGAGAATAGAGGAGAATAGAGGAGAATAAAGGAGAGATGAGAATAGAGGAGAATAGAGGAGAGAGGAGAGAGGAGACCTGACCTGACTGTGATTCTCAGACAGGGACACACTGTACAGGGCAGGTAGCAACCGAGCAACACTCTGACAATGAAAACTCAGCGCAGAGTCATCCATCACCACGGCAACGCCGCCTGTCAGAGCTTGCCGCCTGGGGATGTCAGGGCGGGGCCGGGGCAGATGGGAAGGGAGGAAGCGGCCCCAAGTCCTCCAGCGGCTCGAACTACAGAGTGAGACAGGGGTAGGAGGTAGGATGTGAACTGACACACACACACGCTGTCACACACACAATAAAAAGTAAAGTCTCAGTTGACCGGTGCCCCCCTCTGTCCTTCTGTCCACTCTGTAGACAGGTCTTCTGGAGGAGCAAAAAGAAGAACATACATCATCACACACCTCCTGTCCACTCTATTTCGTCCGAGGACACTGCCGTGTGTGTGTGTGTGTGTGTGTGTGTGTGTGTGTGTGTGTGTGTGTGTGTGTGTGTGTGTGTGTGTGTGTGTGTGTGTGTGTGTGTGTGTGTGTGTGTGTGTGTGTGTGTGTGTGTGTGTGTGTGTGTGTGTGTGTGTGTGTGTGTGTGTGTGTGTGTGTGTGCGTGCGTGCGTGCATGCATACTTTAGTTTCTGTACATGTATTTCTGAGTGCGCGTGTGTGTGTGTTTCAGAGCTATGACACACTATGAGAAACCATGTGTGTGTTTTTGTATGTAACCATACCAACCCTTTTTTTTTTGTATGTCTCACAAATATTCCTGAGTGTCTCCATGTCCATGAGCCAGTGTGAGCACATTCATGAAAAGACTTTCCTTTTCAATGATGCCGCGTAAAGAAAGAGGACCAATCAACATCAAATCAGACAAAACACAATCTGAAACACTCCAGAGAGCACTAGTTAATCACATTTCTCACATTTCTAAATATAGTCCTATAATACTTCAAGCTTTGATCAAGCTAATTAAAATCAACTGTTCTTTTTTTCTGACAACCTGGGATACGTTGCGATGCTCATTCCAGACTCATTTGAATCCAAATGACAGTTGAATGAAGGCTAATGGTCTCATCGATGGTGTTGTCGACAGATTACGGAACGCAAACAAAATCTTAGTCGTCAAGATTAAAGGGGATGAGCAAACAGTAATGTTATGATATTTTTCATCCCCATATAATAATTAGTTGTTTATGAAAGCTGCCTGAAATGTTCAAATCCGTGGTGGGCTTACAGAGCATTTCAGTGGCGTCTCTTGTCAGAAACCACTGGGGAATTGTGGGTAGCTTGTAAAAGCCCAAAAGCCATGGAAACCGAATCATACAGCTCTGTAAATATTTTTGTAGTCTGGTACAAACTGTACAGTTTGTGATTAGCTTTTCCTTCAAGAGTTGAAAAGTACCAGGAGTGACTGTTAATTTCCTTCCACAAACAACTGGAGTTTCGACTAAACGGACGCCATTCTTGGGCTCTGGTGGGCTACTTGTGTGTTGGCCTAAATGAAATTTGATTAATCAAAATGCTTATTAGACATGGATCCCCATTAGCTGCTGCCTTGGCAGCAGGCCCCTACTCTACTACCACATATCTACAACACAAAATCCATGTGTATGTGTGTGTATAGTGCGTATGTTATCATGTGTGTGTATAGTGCGTATGTTATCATGTGTGTGTATCCATGTGTCTGTGTCTGTGTCTGTGTGTGGGTTTCTCTTCACAGTCCCCGCTGCTCCATAAGGTGTATTTTTATCTGGTTTTTAAATCTGATTCTACTGCTTGAATCAGTTACCTGATGTGGAATAGAGATCCATGAAGACATGGCTCTATGTAGTATTGTGAGCCTCCCATAGTCTGCTCTGGACTTGGGGACTTTGAAGAGACCTCTGGTGGCATGTCTTGTGGGGTATGTATGGGTGTCCAAGCTGTATGCCATTACTTCTAACAGACAGCTCGGTGCATTCAACAATACCTCTCATAAATACAAGTAGTGACAAAGTCAATCTCTCTTCCACTTTGAGCCAGGAGAGATTGACTTGCATATTATTAATGTTAGCTCTCTGTGTACATCCAAGGGCCAGCCGTGCTGCCCTGATCTGAGCCAATTGCAATTTTACTAAGTCCCTCTTTGTGGCACCTGACCACAGGACTGAACAGTAGTCCAGGTGCGACAAAACTAGGGCCTGTAGGACCTGCCTTGTTGATAGTGCTGTTAAGAAGGTAGAGCAGTGCTTTATTATGGACAGACTTCTCCCCATCTTAGCTACTGTTGTATCAATATGTTTTGACCATGACAGTTTACAATCCAGGGTTACTTTAATCAGTTTAGTCACCTCAACTTGCTCAATTTCCACATTATTCATTACAAGATTAGTTGAGGTTTAGGGTTTAGTGAATGATTTGTCCCAAATACAATGCTTTTAGTTATTGAAATATTTAGGGCTAACTTATTCCTTGCCACACATTCTGAAACTAACTGCAGCTCTTTGTTAAGTGTTGCAGTGATTTCACCCGCTGTAGTAGCTGACGTGTATAGTGTTGAGTCATCCGCATACATAGACACACTGGCTTTACTCAAAACAGATCCAAACTTCTTGAGATCTCATTAGTAGTAGATCTTGAGCTCTGGGGTCTATACTGTATTTCCAAAGGCTTACATGACACCAATCAGAATAGGAAACTTTGCACAGTACAGCCAAATGAGTGAACTTTTTCATAAACAAAGTTGCCAATCAAACCAATCTTCTTACTGAATTTCCAAAAGCAATGACAACAGCAATCAGAATAGGAAATTGTGCACAGTACAATAGATTGCAGGAACCTTTTTATTGACACAGCCTAAAAACACCATGTTCAGTCATCTGTGGCTTCAATGCCTGAAGCTACAGTATACACCAACAATTTTTTTTTATTATTATTATTCCTATTGTTATTGTTCTACTGTCAACATTACCGGATAGGTGCAGTGTAATGTGTTGTTTCACAGGGTCAGCCATAGTAGTACGATAGGTACAGTGAAATGTGTTGTTTTACAGGGACAGCCATAGTAGGACGATAGGTACAGTGAAATGTGTTGTTTTACAGGGTCAGCCATAGTAGTACGATAGGTGCAGTGAAATGTGTTGTTTTACAGGGTCAGCCGTAGTAGTACGATAGGTGCAGTGAAATGTGTTGTTTTACAGGGTCAGCCGTAGTAGTACGGCGCCCCGGAGCAAATTAGGGTTAAGTGCCTTGCTCAATGACAATCGAACCCAAAAAATGTCACCTTGTCAGCTTGGGTATTAGAACCTGCTACCTTCCTTTCGGTGATTGGCCTAACACTCGAACCGTTACGCTACCTGCCACACATGATTGGTGTACTGAACACAATGGTGATAGATTGAAATTTGAAAAAACGGCTTAATTGGAGCGATTTAATATTCCTGAGAAAAGACTGACACAAGTAATTATTCCCAGACCTGAGGGTTTCTTTTGATCCAGCATCCATCCTGTCTCGTGGACGATAGCAAGGCGGTGGGTAGTGCCACCACTACACTGGGTGTATGAGAAACGAGAGGAACAGACTGTTTTCATGTTCAACAAGCCGGCCTCCTGAAGGGAGGCTAAAGAGAGGTATATTTTCTTCACCCGCTAAGGCCTGAGAACGGAAAATAGCTCAATTGACCAATCTCACCACCATACCTTTCCTTGCAAGAACACTTATCGTCCATTTTGCTTACAATGAAGTGTTTTCAAGAAATACATGTATATAACGCCAAGGGAGAGACATTATGTAATATACATTAGGTATAGAAATCTTGACTGTGCGTCACGCAACCAGCGGGAGTGCAATGAAAGGTTCTGTACGGACAAAAGGTATTTGACAGTGTACACTTTTGGCCTGGCTCTTAGGAGGATGATAAGGGGTGCTGGTTGGGAGGAACTAGAGCAAAGCAACACAGTCTCTCATGGTCATACAAAAGCACCTTGTCCCTGGCAATAGATGAGGTATAGTGCTTTCTGTTCCCTTGTTGCTTTCTCTACAGTGCTATCTCCATTATCGTGTTTCACCTGTACAGTGCTATCTCCATTATCGTGATTCACCTGTACAGTGCTATCTCCATTATCGTGATTCACCTGTACAGTGCTATCTCCATTATCGTGATTCACCTGTACAGTGCTATCTCCATTATCGTGATTCACCTGTACAGTGCTATCTCCATTATCGTGTTTCACCTGTACAGTGCTATCTCCATTATCGTGATTCACCTGTACAGTGCTATCTCCATTATCGTGATTCACCTGAACAGTGCTATCTCCATTATCGTGATTCACCTGTACAGTGCTATCTCCATTATCGTGTTTCACCTGTACAGTGCTATCTCCATTATCGTGATTCACCTGTACAGTGCTATCTCCATTATCGTGATTCACCTGTACAGTGCTATCTCCATTATCGTGATTCACCTGTACAGTGCTATCTCCATTATCGTGTTTCACCTGTACAGTGCTATCTCCATTATCGTGTTTCACCTGTACAGTGCTATCTCCATTATCGTGATTCACCTGTACAGTGCTATCTCCATTATCGTGATTCACCTGTACAGTGCTATCTCCATTATCGTGATTCACCTGTACAGTGCTATTTCCATTATCGTGTTTCACCTGTACGGTGCTATCTCCATTATCGTGATTCACCTGTACAGTGCTATCTCCATTACCGTGTTTCACCTGTACAGTGCTATCTCCATTATCGTGATTCACCTGTACAGTGCTATCTCCATTATCGTGATTCACCTGTACAGTGCTATCTCCATTATCGTGATTCACCTGTACAGTGCTATCTCCATTATCGTGATTCACCTGTACAGTGCTATCTCCATTATCGTGATTCACCTGTACAGTGCTATCTCCATTATCGTGATTCACCTGTACAGTGCTATCTCCATTATCGTGATTCACCTGTACAGTGCTATCTCAATTATTGTGATTCACCTGTACAGTGCTATCTCCATTATCGTGATTCACCTGTACAGTGCTATCTCCATTATCGTGATTCACCTGTACAGTGCTATCTCCATTATCGTGATTCACCTGTACAGTGCTATCTCCATTATCGTGTTTCACCACCAATCTGCCATCCCTGTCCACAACGCCCTAGCAAAACCCAAGCTTACTTGATGGTAATAGCATTCACCGTTCCCCGTAGTGGACGGTTCTGACATAATCTCCTGACGTTCTGCTAACCTGGACGGACGTTTAATTTCTCAGTGGATCTTGAGTGAGCTGGCTGAGGAGAAAGGGAGGGCGACTGACGACTATAGTAGAGAAGCTTTTTACAGCTCTGTGTCTTCCCGTCTCTAATAAAACCCATAATAACACATCTCCCACAATGCCACAGGAGTGTTTACTGATGGTCTTCTAAAAAAGGGGTCATTCAACCTGAAAAAATAAGTAATTATTTTTCTCTTTATTTCTCTGCCTTTTGTTATTTCAGTGTGTAAACACAGTGTCAACACTGCTGACAGCTCAAATCTGCATCTGGGTTCAACAGAGCCATAGGAGAGAGGAGACGGTGGTTAAATAAAAACATAGCTGCCGCGTTTATTTTCAAACCGACATTAAAACCCACACAAATGAATACAATTAACCCTGTTGGCCAGTTACGTTTACAGTCTCTTTGCTGCCTGAGACACCTGCCACTAAAAAAGGTAGCACTTATTTGATATTTTTAGGCTCCAAATGATTTTGTGCCGAACCCAAACATCACTGAGGTGATATGATAAATGAGCTGCTATGGGAGAGGAAGGCAGGGAGGGAAGGAGGATAGAGAGGGAGAACATTTTTCTTCTTCCCTCCTTGTGTTTTTCTTCCATCGTTTATCTGCAGAGTTCAAAAGCTGTGGTCAGTGTGTGTGTCTGCGGGGATTCCCCTCACTTGACCCCATGTGTGCACACACAATTGTCTGTGTGTGTGTGTGTGTGTGTGTGTGTGTCTACTCTGCGTGTGTGTGCTCTATGCAAAATATTTTTTCTAGTGAAACAAACAAGAAATAATACAAAAAAACAGGAAACTTGAGCGTGCATAACTATTCACCCCCCAAATTCAATACTTTGTAGAGCCACCTTTTGCAGCAATTACAGCTACAAGTCTCTATGGATATAAGCTTGGCACATCTAGCCACTGGGAATTTTTTCCCATTCTTCAAGGCAAAACTGCTCCAGCTCCTTCAAGTTGGATGGGTTCCTGCTGGTGTACAGCAATCTTTAAGTCATAGCACAGATTCTCAATTGGATTGTGGTCTGGGATTTGACGAGGCCATTCCAAGACATTTAAATGTTCCCCTTAGACCACTCTGAGTGTTGATTTAGCAGTATGCTTAGGGTCATTGTCCTGCTGAAAGGTGATCCTCCGTCCCAGTCTCAAATCTCTGGAAGACTGAAACAGGATTCCTCAAGAATTTCCATGGATTTAGCGCCATCCATCATTCCTTCAATTCCGACCAGTTTCCCAGTCCCTGCGGATGGTGCCACCACCATGCTTCACTGTGGGGATGGTATTCTCGGGGTGATGAGAGGTGTTGGGTTTGCACCAGACATAGCATTTTCCTTGATGGCCTGAAAGCAACATTTTTGTCTCATCTGACCAGAGTACCTTCTTCCATGTGTTTGGGGAGTCTCACACATGCCTTTTGGCGAACACCAACCGTGTTTGCTTATTTTTTTCTGGCCACTTTTTTTTTTCTGGCCACTCTTCCATAAAGCCCAGCTCTGTGGAGTGTACAGCTGAAAGTGGTCCTATGGACAGATACTCCAATCTCTGCTTTGGAGCTTTGCAGCTCCTTTAGGGTTATCTTTGGTCTCTTTATTGCCTCTCTGATTAATGCCCTGCGTGCCTGGTCCTTGAGTTTTGGTGGGCGGCCATCTATTGGCAGGTTTGTTGTGGTACCATATTCTTTCCATTTTTTAATAATGGATTTAATGGTGCTCCGTGGGATGTTCAAAGTTTCTGATATTTTTTTAGAACTCAACCCTGATCTGTATTTCTCCACAACCTTGTACCTGACTTGTTTGGTCTTCATGGTCTTCATGGTGCCGCTTGCTTAGTGGTGTTGCAGACTCTGGGGCCTTTCAGAACAGGTGTATATATACTGAGATCATGTGACACTTAAATAAAGTCCACCTGTGTGCAATCTAACTAATTATGTGACTTCTGAAGGTAATTGGTTGCACCATATCTTATTTAGGGGCTTCATAGCAAGGTGGTGAATACATATGCACGCACCACTTTTCTGTTTTTTATTTTTTTGTATTTTTTAAAACAAGTAATTTTTTTCATTTTACTTCACCAATTTGGACTATTTTGTGTATGTCCATTACATGCAATCCAAATAAAAATACATTTAAATTACAGATTGTAATGCAACAAAATAGGATACACACCAACACACTACTGTTCAAAAGTTGGGGGTCACTTAGAAATGTCCTTGTTTTTTAAAGAGAAGCACATTTTCTGTCCATTAAAATTACATCAAA
This sequence comes from Salvelinus alpinus, assembly GCF_045679555.1. Classification (NCBI taxonomy): domain Eukaryota; kingdom Metazoa; phylum Chordata; class Actinopteri; order Salmoniformes; family Salmonidae; genus Salvelinus; species Salvelinus alpinus. The sequence goes on along the minus strand of NC_092110.1, from coordinate 35,202,804 downwards.
TTGATCAGAAATACAGTCTAGACATTGTTAATATTGTAAATTACTATTTGTAGCTGGAAAAGACATTATGGAATATCTACATAGGCGTTCAGAGGCCCATTATCAGCAACCATCACTCCTGTGTTCCAATGGCTCGTTGTGTTAGCTAATCCAAGGTTATCATATTAAAAGGCTCATTTATCATTAGAAAACCATTTTGCAATTATATTAGCACAGCTGAAAACTGTTGTGCTCATTAAAACTGGCCTTCTATAGACCAGTTGAGTATATGGAGCTTCAGCGTTTGTGGGTTCCATTACAGGCTCAAAATGGCCAGAAACAAAGACATTTATTTTGAAACTCGTCAGTCTATTCTTGTTCTGAGAATGAAGGATATTCCATGCGAGAAATTGCCAAGAAGCTGAAGATCTCGTATAACGCTGTGTATTACTGCCTTCATAGAAGAGATCAAACTGGCTCTAACCAGGATAGAAAGATGAGTGGGAGGCCCCGGTGCACAACTGAGCAAGAGGACAAGTACATTAGAGTGTCTAGTTTGAGAAACAGATGCCTCACAAGTCCTCAACTGGCAGCTTCATTAAATAGTACACACCAAACACCAGTCTCAACGTAAACAGTGAAGAGGCGACTCCAGGATGCTGGCCTTCTAGGCAGGGTTCCTCTGTCCAGTGTCTGTATTCTTTTGCCCAACTTAATATTTTATTTTTATTGGCCAGTCTGAGATATGGCTTTTTCTTTGCAGGTCTTGCCTATGCCACTCGGCCATCGCTCATCGATGAATTGTTAGATTACTTGTTAGATATTACTGCACTGTCGGAACTAGAAGCACAAGCATTTCGCTACACTCACATTAACATCTGCTAACTATGTGTATGTGACCAATACAATTTGATTTGATTTGATTTGAATTTGAGCCGTTGAATTGCGACTTCACTTTGTCTCAGCACAGTGTTCTTCAGTGTACCCTTAACCTCACTACGCCACACAACACTTCTGCAGACAAGATACAAGATAACAACACAAGAACACCTTCCGAGAAGACAATATGCAGCTTGCCATGATGTATCCCCAGAGTAAACACAAGCAACACCGAAACATCCATCAAACCCAAGCCAATCTAACTCTACACAGGACAGTTGTAGTGGAGTAACACACAAGTCTTTAAACTCATATATCCCTCCACAGGGCCCTAGTTGGCGGAGCGTAGGGATATGAACGTTACCTTGGCAGTGACAGGGCCAACCAGGAGAGCTGTATTAACTTAGAGCCCAGGGTGACGGATGGAGTAGAGACATTGTGTTGAACAGGAGCTCTTCAAACCCTGTTGTCGGTTTTCTACTGTTTGACCGGCTGTATACACTTCGTGCTGTTAACGTTAACACTGAGGAGAGAGGTGCCATCTCAAATGTTACCTCTCTCACCGTGGATTCAATTCATAATGATGGAGAGGTTTGAGAGGTAGAACATTTAAAGTGTGTGTGTTTGAAGAGTGTGTGTGTTTGAAGTGTGTGTGTGTGTGTGTGTACAGTTTTGCCACTGTAGTGTTTTCATGTTGACGTTTTAGTTAATTGTGTTTTCACTTTATTGGCTCTGTACATATGTATCTGTTCATGCCTGCAGTGTAATTGTGTGGGAGTATTCACATATTTGTTTATGTTTGCTTTTTTATGTTTGTCAATAATAGTTTATGTTTATGTGTGTGTGCATGTTTGTGTGTGTGTGTGTGTGCGTGTGCGTGTGCGTGTGCGTGCGCGTGCGTGCGTGTGCGTGTGCGTGTGTGTGTGTGTGTTGACTCCCTTTCATTAACGATGTGTCAGTAATCAGATCAGTGTGCGTGAGGAGGCGGAGCGAGCGTCTGACTCATGACTCACACCCTCACCATGACGATGACCCGGGTCACCTTCGCTCCGCCGCACGGCAATTAAGAGGGAGGCGGGTCACCTCTGAGTCAGCCTGTAGAAAAGGGTTCTGCTGTCAAGGCAGGATTTTCATAAACAGAGCAGGCCGTTTTCAAGGCTCCCACCGTGGCTCTATCTTATTAGGCCCTGGCTATCAACCTCAGTGACTGTGTGTGTGTGTGTGTGTGTGTGTGTGTGTGTGTGTGTGTGTGTGTGTGTGTGTGTGTGTGTGTGTGTGTGTGTGTGTGTGTGTGTGTGTGTGTGTGTGTGTGTGTGTGTGTGTGTGTGTGTGTGTGTGTGTGTGTGTGTGTGTGTGTGTGGCTAACACACAGCACAGACGACAGGCTCTAATGATCCCCCTTCCCTCGCTCCCTCTCACCATCTCTATTCCTTGTGTCCCTCTTTCAGTCTTTCTCTTCCCCTCTCTATTCTCTCATTTGTTCCTTTCACCCTCTCTCTCCATCCCTCTCTCCATCCCTCTCTCCATCCCTCTCTCCATCTCTCTCTCCATCCCTCTCTCCATCCCTCTCTCCATCTCTCTCTCCATCCCTCTCTCCATCCCTCTCTCCATCTCTCTCTCCATCCCTCTCTCCATCTCTCTCTCCATCCCTCTCTCCATTTCTGTCTCCATCCCTCTCTCCATCTCTCTCTCCATCCCTCTCTCCATCCCTCTCTCCATCTCTCTCTCCATCCCTCTCCATCTTTCTCTCCATCTCTCTCTCCATCCCTCTCTCCATCTCTCTCCATCTCTCTCTCCATCCCTCTCTCCGTCTCTCTCTCCATCCCTCAATTCAATTCAAGGGGCTTTATTGGCATGGGAAACATGTGTTAACATTGCCAAAGCAAGTGAGGTAGATAATATACAAAAGTGAAATAAACAATACAAATCTCTCCATCTCTATTTCCATCCCTCTCTCCATCTCTCTCTCCTTCCCTCTCTCCATCCCTCTCTCCGTCTCTCTCTCCATCCCTCTCTCCATCTCTCTCCATCCCTCTCTCCATCTCTCTCCATCCCTCTCTCCATCTCTCTCTCCATCTCCATCTCTCTCTCCATCTCTCTCTCCCCATCTCTCTCTCCGTCTCTCTCTCCATCTCTCTCTCCATAATTAGTATCTAACTAGTGAGTATCTAACTAGTGAGTACCTAACTAGCTAACTAGTGAGTAGCTAACTAGTGAGTAGCTAACTAGTGAGTATCTAACTAGTGAGTATCTAACTAGCTAACTAGTGAGTATCTAACTAGCTAACTAGTGAGTATCTAACTAGTGAGTAGCTAACTAGTGAGTATCTAACTAGTGAGTAGCTAACTAGTGAGTATCTAACTAGCTAAGTAGTGAGTATCTAACTAGCTAACTAGTGAGTAGCTAACTAGTGAGTAGCTAACTAGTGAGTAGCTAACTAGCTAACTAGTGAGTAGCTAACTAGTGAGTATCTAACTAGCTAACTAGTGAGTATCTAACTAGTGAGTATCTAACTAGTGAGTATCTAACTAGCTAACTAGTGAGTACCTAACCAGTGAGTATCTAACTAGCTAACTAGTGAGTATCTAACTAGTGAGTATCTAACTAGCTAACTAGTGAGTAGTTAACTAATGAGTAGCTAACTAGTGAGTAGCTAACTAGTGAGTATCTGAATAGTGAGTAGCTAACTAGTGAGTATCTAACTAGCTAACTAGTGAGTATCTAACTAGTGAGTAGCTAACTAGTGAGTATCTAACTAGTGAGTATCTAACTAGCTAACTAGTGAGCATCTAACTAGTGAGTATCTAACTAGTGAGTATCTAACTAGTGAGTATCTAACTAGCTAACTAGTGAGTATCTAACTAGTGAGTATCTAACTAGTGAGTAGCTAACTAGTGAATATCTAACTAGCTAACTAGTGAGTAGCTAACTAGTGAGTAGCTAACTAGAATATCTAACTAGCTAACTAGTGAGTATCTAACTAGTGAGTAGCTAACTAGTGAGTATCTGAATAGTGAGTAGCTAACTAGTGAGTATCTAACTAGCTAACTAGTGAGTATCTAACTAGTGAGTAGCTAACTAGTGAGTATCTAACTAGTGAGTATCTAACTAGCTAACTAGTGAGTATCTAACTAGCTAACTAGTGAGTAGCTAACTAGTGAGTAGCTAACTAGTGAGTAGCTAACTAGTGAGTATCTAACTAGCTAACTAGTGAGTAGCTAACTAGTGAGTATCTAACTAGTGAGTAGCTAACTATCTAACTAGTGAGTATCTAACTAGTGAGTAGCTAACTAGAGAGTAGCTAACTAGTGTGTATCTAACTAGTGAGTATCTAACTAGCTAACTAGTGAGTATCTAACTAGTGAGTATCTAACTAGAGAGTAGCTAACTAGTGAGTATCTAACTAGTGAGTATCTAACTAGCTAACTAGTGAGTATCTAACTAGTGAGTATCTAACTAGCTAACTAGTGAGTAGTTAACTAATGAGTAGCTAACTAGTGAGTATCTAACTATTGAGTAGCTAACTAGTGAGTAGCTGACTAGTGAGTATCTAACTATTGAGTGTCTAACTATTGAGTATCTAACTAGTGAGTATCTCCATATGAAATGCCTTGTCCGGTGTTTGACTCCCTCAGACAAACACACAAATCTGAGATCTAAGATAAAAAATCCCCCCTCATTTTCTCTTTCTTCTCCTTCGCAGGCGGCTCATTCATCTCGGAGACCTCGCTGAACGTCAGCCCAAAGCGCGCCTCAATCGATCAGGATGTCCCCGGCGGGTGTTTTATTAGTGGCCGTGGGGAGTGGCATTCGGTGGCCTTCTTCCTCGCTCCCTCCACTGTCTCCACGCCACCTCTGTTGCCGTGGCAGGGACTAATTAGCGAGTTGCCATGGGAGATGCGGGAGGAAGAGGAAGAGCTGGGAGATGTTAGGGTTGTGTAGAGGGATGAGAGGATGAGAGGGAGGGCTGGAAGGATGAGAGGGTGAGAGGGAGGGCTGGAAGGATGAGAGGATGAGAGGTTGAGAGGATGAGAGGGAGGGCTGGAAGGATGAGAGGATGAGAGGTTGAGAGGATGAGAGGGAGGGCTGGAAGGGTGAGAGGATGAGAGGGGGGGCTGGAAGGATGAGAGGATGAGAGGTTGAGAAGATGAGAGGGAGGGCTGGAAGGATGAGAGGATGAGAGGTTGAGAAGATGAGAGGGAGGGCTGGAAGGATGAGAGGATGAGAGGTTGAGAGGATGAGAGGGAGGGCTGGAAGGATGAGAGGATGAGAGGTTGAGAGGATGAGAGGGAGGGCTGGAAGGATGAGAGGATGGAAGGGAGTCAGACGCACAGGAAGAGCCTCCTATGAGGGTGTGTGAGGGGTGTGAGAAGGGCGAACACATGTGTGTGTGTCTATGTGTGTGTTTGTGTATATGTGTACGTCAGACCTTGGTATTCAGAAATAAATGTTCTGAAAAGACAAATAGTTGAATATTGGAATTGGAAATACACTTGGAAGGTATTGACATGTATTTGCAAATACACCAAACAACAATAGAAACACAACATGTAAAGTGTTGGCTCCATGTTTCATGAGCTTAAATAAAAGATCCCAGAAATGTTTCATATATACAAAAAGCTTATTTCTCAAAAATGTTGTGCACAAATGTGTTTACATCCCTGTTAGTGAGCGTTTCTCCTGACAAGATAATCCATCCACCTGACAGGTGTGGCATGTCAAGGAGCTGATTAAACAGCATGGTCATTACACAGGTGCACCTTGTGCTGGGGACAATAGAAGGACACTCTAAAATGTGCAGTTTTGTCACACAACATAATGCCACAGATGTCTCAAGTTTTGAGGGAGTGTGCAATTGGCATGACAGCAGGAATGTCCACCAGAGCTGTTGCCAGATCATTTTATGTTAATTACTCTACCATAAACCGCCTCCAACATCGTTTTAAAGAATTTGACAGTACGACAAACCGGTGTCAGAACAGCAGACCACGTGTAACCACCCAGGACCTCCACATCTGGCTTCTTCACCTGCGGGATCATCTGAGATCAGCCACCCAGACAGCTGATGAAACTGAGTATTTCTGTCTGTAATAAGCCCTTTTGTGGGGGAAAAACTCATTTTGATTAGCTGGGCCTGGCTCCCAAGTTGGTGGGCCTATGCCCTTCGAGGCCCAACCATGGCTGCGCCCCTGCCCAGTCATGTGAAATCCATAAATTAGAGCCTAATTTATTTATTTCAATTGACTGATTTCCTTATATGAACTGTAACTCAGTAAAATTGTTGAAATTGTTACATGTTGTGTTTATATTTTTGTTTAGTATACTTAAATACACTGACTCGAATATACTCTGATGCATTTAACCTAGGTATTTGAAAACAGTATTTGAAATTAGTATCTTCAAATACTCATATCGTAGGCTATTTATAGGATATTATTTGAAAATACTTTCAAATACTTCCAATGGAAGTAGTTGGTTCGGGCCATATTATTTGAAAATACTCAAATAAACAGAGAATAAGTATTTATAAGTACAAATAATCAAATACACATGTATTTGAACCCATGTCTGGTGCACGTATTTCTGTCTGTGTATACAGAGCATTCAAAGTGTTCACACCCTTGACTTATTCCACATTTTGTTGTGTTACAGCCTGAATTCAAAATGGATTCAATAGATTTTTTCTCTCTAACCCATCTACACACAATACCCTATAATGATAAAATCAAAACATGTTTTTTCAAAATGTATTGAAATATTAAATTTACATAAGTTTTCACACCCCTGAGTCAATACATGTTAGAATCACCTTTGGCAGCGATTACAGCTCTGAGAGCTTTGCACACCTCTATTGTACAACATTTGCACATTATTCTTAAAAAAATTCTTAAAGCTCTGTTAAGTTCTGTCTGTCTTTTCAACCCTTGTCATAGATTTCAAGCCGATTTAAATCCTAACTGTAACTAAGCCACTCAGGAACATTCAATGTTGTCTTAGTAAGCAACTGAAGTGTAGATTTGGCCTTAAGTTATTGTCCTGCTGAAAGGGGAATTTGTCTCCCAGTGTCTGCTGGAAAGCAGACTGAATCAGGTTTTCCTCTAGAATCTTGCCTGTGCTTAGCTCTATTCCATTTCTTAAAAATAAAAAAACTCTGCAGTATATGCCAATGACAAGCATACCCATAAGATGATGCAGTCTCCACCAAGTTTTAAAATATGAAGAGTGGTAATCAGTGATGTGTTGTGTTGGATTTGCCCCAAACATAATGCTTTGTATTCAGGACATAAATCTTAGACCACATTTTTTGCAGTTTTACTTTAGTGCCTCATTGCAAACAGGATGCATGTTTTGGAATATTTGTTTCTGTGCAGGCTTCCTTATTTTCCCTCTGTAATTTAGGTTAGTATTGTGGACTAACTATAATGTTGTTGATCCATCGTCAGTTCTCTCTCAAAGTCACCATTGGCATCATGGTGAAATCCCTGAGCGGTTACCTTCCTCTACGGGAACGGAGTTAGGAAGGAAGCTTGTATATTTGTAGTGGCTGGGTGGATTGATACACCATCCAAAGTGTAATTAATAACTTTCCCATACTCAAAGTGATATTCAATGTCTGCTTAAATGTTTTTTTTATCTACCAATAGGTGCCCTTCTTTGCGAGGCATTAGAAAACATCCCTGGTCTTTGTGGTTGAATCTGTATTTGAAATTCACTGCTCGACTGAGGGACCTTAGAGATAACTGTATGTGTGGGGTACAGAGATAAGGGAAACACTATTAGTGGACTCAGAGTGAGTCCATGCAACTTATTAGGTGACTTGTTTAGCAAATGTTTACTTATGAACTCATTTAGGTATGCCATAACAAAGGGGTTGAATACTTAAGACATTTCAGATAAAAAAATATATAAAAAATTCAAAAAATATAATTCCACTTTGACATTATGGGTATTGTGCGTAGGCCAGTGACACACAATCTAAATGTAATACATTTTAAAACATAACAAAATGTGGAAAAAGTTAAGGGGTGTGAATACATACTTTGAGTGTGTGTGTGTGTGTGTGTGTGTGTGTGTGTGTGTGTGTGTGTGTGTGTGTGTGTGTGTGTGTGTGTGTGTGTGTGTGTGTGTGTGTGTGTGTGTGTGTGTGTGTGTGTGTGTGTGTGTGTGTGTGTGTGTGTGTGTGTGTGTGTGTGTGTGTGTGAGTGTGAGTGTGAGTGTGAGTGTGAGTGTGTCTGTCAGTCAGTGCCGTTAAGATGAGGGACGACAATTTATTTTATGAGTATGTCCTTATTTCTACTGCAGCATATTGGATGACTGTCATTCATATTCCATTCACCCAGTTCAATGTAACATCAATATTGTTTAGACTACTACATACTACCCACATTTCCAGTCCAGGTGAGTCTGATGACGCGCAGGTGAGCATAACGATGGTGACAGGTGTGTGCCATAACGAGCAGCCTGGTGACCTAGAAGCCGGGGAGGGAGCACACGTGACACTAGCAAATACAATGCCTTGCAAAAGTATTCACCAGCCTTGGATTGTTTCCTATCTTACAACCTGGAATTAAAATAGATTTGGGGGGGGGGGGTTGTATCATTTGATTTGCACAACATGCCTACCACTTTCAAGATGCAAAATATTTTTATTATGAAACAAACAAGAAATAACACAGAAAAATGAAAACTTGAGCATGCATAACTATTCACCCCCACAAAGTCAATACTTTGTAGAGCCACCTTTTGCAGCAATTGCAGCTGCAAGTCTCAAGGGATATGTCTCTATATGCTTGGCACATCTAGCCACTGGGATTTTTGCCCATTCTTCAAGGCAAAACTGCTCCAGCTCCTTCAAGTTGGATGGGTTCCTGCTGGTGTACAGCAATCTTTAAGTCATACCACAGATTCTCGATTGGATTGTGGTCTGGGCTTTGACTAGGCCATTCCAAGACATTTAAATGTTTCCCCTTAAACCACTCGAGTGTTGATTTAGCAGTATGCTTAGGGTCATTGGCCTGCTGGAAGGTGAACCTCCGTCCCAGTCTCAAATCTCTGGAAGACTAAAACAGTTTTCCTCAAGTATTTCCCTGGACTTAGCACCATCCATCATTCCTTCAATTCCGACCAGTTTCCCAGTCCCTGCGGATGAAAAACATCCCCACAGCATGATGCTGCCACCACCATGCTTCACTGTGGGGATGGTGTTCTCGGGGTGATGGGAGGTGTTGGGTTTGCACCAGACATAGCGTTTTCCATGATGGCCAAAAAGCTAAATTTTTGTCTCATCTGACCAGAGTACCTTCTTCCATGTGTTTGGGGAGTCTCCCACATGCCTTTTGGCAAACACCAACCGTGTTTGCTTATTTTTTTCTTGAAGCAATGGCTTTTTTTCTGGCCACTCTTCCGTAAAACCCAGCTTTGTGGCGTGTACGGCTTAAAGTGGTCCTATGGACAGATACTCCAATCTCTGCTGTGGAGCTTTGCAGCTCCTTCAGGATTATCATTGGTCTCTTTGTTGCCTCTCTGATTAATGCCCTCCTTGCCTGGTCCATGAGCTTTGGTGTATAATAATGGATAATAATGGATTTAATGGTGCTCCGTGGGATGTTCAGAGTTTTGGAATTTTTTTTAATAACCCAACCCTGATCTGTACTTCTCCACAACTTTGTCACTGACCTGTTTGGAGAGCTCTTTGGTCTTCATGGTGCCGCTTGCTTGGTGGTGCCCCTTGCTTAGTGGTGTTGCAGACTCTGGGGCCTTTCAGAATAGATGTGTATATATACAGATCATGTGACAGATCATGTGACAGATCATGTGACAGATTGCACACAGGTGGACTTTATTTAATTAATTATGTAACTTCTGAATGTAATTAGCTGCACCAGATCTTTTTAGGGGCTTCATGGCAAAGGGGGTGAATACATATGCATGCACCACTTTTAAATTGTTTATTTTTTAGGATTTTTTGAAACATGGTATTTTTTAAATTTCACTTCACAAATTTGGACTATTTTGTGTATGTCCATTACATGAAATCCAAACAAAAATCTATTTAAATTACAGGTTGTAATGCAACAAAATAGGAAAAACGCAAAAGGGGTGAATACTTTTGCAAGGTACTGTATAGGGTGTAATCATTAGTCCAACAGTTGCAAATTATAGTTTCTATTGGACAAATTCTGGTATGCTTATCCCCGTTTAGTTCAGTTTACCTCCGTTTATAAACAGACTCGGAGGAATAAATACACCCCTGATCACGCGTAAACACGGTTCACTCTCATAAAAGCCACGTTGTATTCCTTCTCTTCCCTTCGCTTCTGGACATCAGCTGTACGTGACCAGGCCAAAAAAACTTTACACATCGGTGTCACCATATTAGCTAAAGTACTGTCGTAGCATAGCTAATAGAACTTACACGTTAGTAAACCCGCTACAATCATGCAGTAACATTAGTGTACAGTCAGTAAGCAGTTACAATAAATTAGCAATACCAAAAGCTTACCTTGACTTGGAAGAGTTCCAGTGTTGTGTTGGAACGTCATACCCACCTAGCTAACATAGCTGTCACACCCTGATCTGTTTCACCTGTCCTTGTGCTTGTCTCCACCCCCCACCAGGTGTGGTGTGGTATGTGGTATGTGGTGTGTGGTGTGTGGTGTGTGGTGTGGTGTGTGGTGTGTGGTGTGTGGTGTGGTGTGGTGTGTGGTGTGTGGTGTGGTGTGGGTGTGGGTGTGGGTGTGGTGTGGGTGTGGGTGTGGGTGTGGTGTGTGGTGTGTGGTGTGGTGTGGTGTGTGGAGTGGTGTGGTGTGTGGAGTGTGTGGCGTGATGTGGGGTGTGTGGCGTGATGTGGTGTGGTGTGGTGTGTGGGTGTGGTGTGTGGTGTGGGTGTGGGTGTGGGTGTGGTGTGTGGTATGGTGTGGTGTGGTGTGTGGTGTGGTGTGGTATGGTGTGGGTGTGGGTGTGGGTGTGGGTGTGGTGTGTGGTGTGTGGTGTGTGGTGTGTGGTGTGTGGTGTGGTGTGTGATGTGTGGTGTGGGTGTGGTGTGTGGTATGGTGTGGTGGGTGGAGTGTGTGGCGTGATGTGGGGTGTGTGGGTGTGGTGTGTGGTGTGTGGGTGTGGTGTGTGGTGGTGTGATGTGGTGTGGTGTGTGTGGGGTTATGTGGGGTGATGTGGTGTGGGTGTGTGGTATGTGTGGTGTGGGTGTGGTGTGTGTGGTGTGGGTGTGGTGTGTGTGGCATGATTTGGGGTGTGTGGTGTGATGTGTGGTGTGGGTGTGGCGTTTGGTGTAATGTGGGTGTGGTGTGGGTGTGGTGTTTGGTGTAGTGTGGGTGTGGTGTGTGTGGTGTGGGTGTGGTGTTTGGTGTAGTGTGGGTGTGCTGTGTGTGGCATGATTTGGGGTGTGTGGTGTGTGTGGTGTGAGTGTGTGGTGTGGGTGGGTGGTGTGGGTGTGGGTGTGGGTGTGGTGTGTGGTATGGTGTGGTGTGTGGTGTGGTGTGGTGTGGTGTGGGTGTGGGTGTGGTGTGTGGTATGGTGTGGTGTGGTGTGTGGTGTGGTGTGGTGTGGTGTGGGTGTGGGTGTGGTGTGTGGTGTGTGGTGTGTGGTGTGTGGTGTGTGGTGTGGTGTGTGATGTGTGGTGTGGGTGTGGTGTGTGGTATGGTGTGGTGGGTGGAGTGTGTGGCGTGATGTGGGGTGTGTGGGTGTGGTGTGTGGTGTGTGGGTGTGGTGTGTGGTGGTGTGATGTGGTGTGGTGTGTGTGGGGTGATGTGGGGTGATGTGAGTGAGTGAGTGAGTGAGTGAGTGAGTGAGTGAGTGAGTGAGTGAGTGAGTGAGTGAGTGAGTGAGTGAGTGAGTGAGTGAGTGAGTGAGTGAGTGAGTGAGTGAGTGTTTTTTCCCACCAGAGATGTGTTTCCATCAAATTGACATCACACACAGCTGTGCTGACATAGTGAACATGTGTGGTGTGAGTGTGTGGTGTGTGGTGTGTGGTGTGTGGTGTGTGGTGTGTGGTGTGGTGTGTGATGTGTGGTGTGGGTGTGGTGTGTGGTATGGTGTGGTGGGTGGAGTGTGTGGCGTGATGTGGGGTGTGTGGGTGTGGTGTGTGGTGTGTGGGTGTGGTGTGTGGTGGTGTGATGTGGTGTGGTGTGTGTGGGGTTATGTGGGGTGATGTGGTGTGGGTGTGTGGTATGTGTGGTGTGGGTGTGGTGTGTGTGGTGTGGGTGTGGTGTGTGTGGCATGATTTGGGGTGTGTGGTGTGATGTGTGGTGTGGGTGTGGCGTTTGGTGTAATGTGGGTGTGGTGTGGGTGTGGTGTTTGGTGTAGTGTGGGTGTGGTGTGTGTGGTGTGGGTGTGGTGTTTGGTGTAGTGTGGGTGTGCTGTGTGTGGCATGATTTGGGGTGTGTGGTGTGTGTGGTGTGAGTGTGTGGTGTGGGTGGGTGGTGTGGGTGTGGGTGTGGGTGTGGTGTGTGGTATGGTGTGGTGTGTGGTGTGGTGTGGTGTGGTGTGGGTGTGGGTGTGGGTGTGGTGTGTGGTATGGTGGTGTGGTGTGTGGTGTGGTGTGGTGTGGTGTGGGTGTGGGTGTGGTGTGTGGTGTGTGGTGTGGTGTGTGGTGTGTGGTGTGGGTGTGGTGTGTGGTATGGTGTGGTGGGTGGAGTGTGTGGCGTGATGTGGGGTGTGTGGGTGTGGTGTGTGGTGTGTGGGTGTGGTGTGTGGGTGTGGTGTGTGGTGGTGTGATGTGGTGTGGTGTGTGTGGGGTGATGTGGGGTGATGTGAGTGAGTGAGTGAGTGAGTGAGTGAGTGAGTGAGTGAGTGAGTGAGTGAGTGAGTGAGTGAGTGAGTGAGTGAGTGAGTGAGTGAGTGAGTGAGTGAGTGAGTGTTTTTTCCCACCAGAGATGTGTTTCCATCAAATTGACATCACACACAGCTGTGCTGACATAGTGAACATGTGTGGTGTGAGTGTGTGGTGTGTGGTGTGTGGTGTGTGGTGTGTGGTGTGTGGTGTGGTGTGTGATGTGTGGTGTGGGTGTGGTGTGTGGTATGGTGTGGTGGGTGGAGTGTGTGGCGTGATGTGGGGTGTGTGGGTGTGGTGTGTGGTGTGTGGGTGTGGTGTGTGGTGGTGTGATGTGGTGTGGTGTGTGTGGGGTTATGTGGGGTGATGTGGTGTGGGTGTGTGGTATGTGTGGTGTGGGTGTGGTGTGTGTGGTGTGGGTGTGGTGTGTGTGGCATGATTTGGGGTGTGTGGTGTGATGTGTGGTGTGGGTGTGGCGTTTGGTGTAATGTGGGTGTGGTGTGGGTGTGGTGTTTGGTGTAGTGTGGGTGTGGTGTGTGTGGTGTGGGTGTGGTGTTTGGTGTAGTGTGGGTGTGCTGTGTGTGGCATGATTTGGGGTGTGTGGTGTGTGTGGTGTGAGTGTGTGGTGTGGGTGGGTGGTGTGGGTGTGGGTGTGGGTGTGGTGTGTGGTATGGTGTGGTGTGTGGTGTGGTGTGGTGTGGTGTGGGTGTGGGTGTGGGTGTGGTGTGTGGTATGGTGTGGTGTGGTGTGTGGTGTGGTGTGGTGTGGTGTGGGTGTGGGTGTGGGTGTGGTGTGTGGTGTGTGGTGTGTGGTGTGGTGTGTGATGTGTGGTGTGGGTGTGGTGTGTGGTATGGTGTGGTGGGTGGAGTGTGTGGCGTGATGTGGGGTGTGTGGGTGTGGTGTGTGGTGTGTGGGTGTGGTGTGTGGTGGTGTGATGTGGTGTGGTGTGTGTGGGGTGATGTGGGGTGATGTGGTGTGTGTGGTGTGGGTGTGGTGTGTGTGGCATGATTTGGGGTGTGTGGTGTGATGTGTGGTGTGGGTGTGGTGTTTGGTGTAGTGTGGGTGTGGTGTGTGTGGTGTGGGTGTGGTGTTTGGTGTAGTGTGGGTGTGCTGTGTGTGGCATGATTTGGGGTGTGTGGTGTGTGTGGTGTGAGTGTGTGGTGTGGGTGGGTGGTGTGGTGTGTGGTGTATGTGAGTGTGTGTGAATATACAGTATACGTTTGCATGTGTGTGTATGCGTGTGTGTGTTTATGCCCTTGTGTACTGTACATGTCTGTGCATGTCTAAACAGTAGTCATAAGTTTGTGTGAGTGAGTGAGTGAGTGAGTGAGTGAGTGAGTGAGTGAGTGAGTGAGTGAGTGAGTGAGTGAGTGAGTGAGTGAGTGAGTGAGTGAGTGAGTGAGTGAGTGAGTGAGTGAGTGAGTGAGTGAGTGAGTGTTTTTTCCCACCAGAGATGTGTTTCCATCAAATTGACATCACACACAGCTGTGCTGACATAGTGAACATATTAAATACCTTTCTGCAGTTAACTTCCCAGGTACCGAATACAAAATACAAGTTAAATGGGTTTGCATTGCATTTTCAACTCTACTGATGGTTTTGTCACAATTTTGTTATTAGCATGTGTGATATAGCCAAGCTACTAGCGCTCTGTTGGCTAGAGCACACGTATAGCCTACATGATGAGATTATTATTATGGACAAAAGAGCGAGATTATTGTTATTTGTCAAACAGCATCGATCAACATGTCACCAGAAGAAGAAGACCCTGGATATTTATTTGTAAAGGAGCGTCAATCTCATCATCGTGCACTTTCACCACCCTGTGAAGTTCATCACAACATGTTTCATCTGTAGCCTATTAAACTGCTTGCTTTCCAGAGTTGTAGTGGGAGGACTACACAGCATGTCATCGTGTGACTCCAACTTTACTTCCATATGTTGGTTATTATATCAATATCGGTTCATGAAAACCTTTCCACCGGAAAAAAATTCATAATTAATTTTACCGACACAAAAAGATCCCACCTTGCCTAGCGTATTTTGTTTTGGCGACATTTGTAAAGTTTACCGAACCATTTTCTGTTTCCATCAGGCCTGTTTGTATGATCTTTACTCGCGTAAAAAGGTTGGATGGAAACCTGGTTACAGGAAGTAAAACATTTTACAGTTGTCTTTTTTTGTCAGAATTCACAGCTGAAAAAACAGTTAAAAGAGAGAGAGGGAGAGATGGGAAGATAAGAAGAGATAAGAGGAAGTAATAGGCAGGGAAGGAGCTGGGGTTAATAGACTTTGTGTGTGTGTGTGTGTGTGTGTGTGTGTGTGTGTGTGTGTGTGTGTGTGTGTGTGTGTGTGTGTGTGTGTGTGTGTGTGTGTGTGTGTGTGTGTGTGTGTGTGTGTGTGTGTGTGTGTGTGTGTGTGTGTGTGTGTGTGTGTGTGTGTGTGCGTGTGCGTGGGCGCATACACGCGCTTGCACACGCGTGTCCATATTTGGCTTTGAATAATATACACTATATATACAAAAGCATGTGCACACCCCTTCAAATTAGTGGATTTGGCTATTTCAGCCACACCCGTTGCTGACAGGTGTATAAAATCAAACACACAGCCATTCAATATCCATAGACAAACATTGGCAGTAGAATGTTCTTACTGAAGAGCTCAGTGACTTTCAACGTAGCATTGTCATAGGATGCCACCTTTCCAACAAGTCAGGTTGACAATTTCTACACTGTTAGAGCTGCCTCGGTCAACTGTAAGTGCGGTTGTGAAGTGGAAATGTCTAGGAGCAAGAACGGCTCATCAGCGAAGTGGTAGACCACACAAGTTCACAGAACGGGACCACCGAGTGCTGAAGCGCGTAGCGCGTAAAAATCGTCTGTCCTCGATTGCAACACTCACTACCGATTTCCAAACTGCCTCTGGAAGCAGAACTGTTCATCGGGAGCATTGTCATGTTTCAGCATGACAATGCACCATGGAAACTAATTTCATGAAGCTTCATGAGCCTAAGATCACCATGCGCAATGCCAAGCGTCGGCTGGAGTGATGTAAAGCCTCCATTAGACTCTGAAGCAGAGGACATGCGTTCTCTGGAGTGATGAATCAAGCTTCACCATCTGCCAGTCCAACGGACAAATCTGGGTTTTGGCGGATGCCAGGAGGACACTACCTGCCCCGGTGCATAGTGTCAACTGTAAAGTTTGGTGGAGGAGGAATAATGGTCTGGGTATGTTTTTCATGGTTTGGCTAGGCCAACGCTACAGCATACAATGACATTCTAGATGATTCTGTGCTTCCATCTTTGTGGCAACATTTTGGTGAAGGCCCTTTCCTGTTTCAGTATGATAATGCACCTGTGTACAATGCGAGGTCCATACAGAAATTGTTTTTTCGAGATAGGTGTGGAAGAACTTGACTGGCCTGCACAGAGCCCTGACCTCAACCCCATTGAACACCTTTGGGATGAATTGTAACGTTGACTGTGAGCCAGGCCTAATCGCCCAGCATCTGTGCCCGACCTCACTAATGCTCTTGTGGCTGAATGGAAGCAAGTCCCAGCAAGCAATGTTCCAACATCTAGTGGAAAGCCTTCCCAGATGATTGGAGGCTGATGAGTGGAGGGGACCAACTCCATATTAATGCCAACGAGTATGAAATTAAATGTTGGACGAGCAAATGTCCACATACTTTTGGTCATGTAGTGTATTACCAGGATGATCTGTGCCTCACTCCCATGCCATGTTTCCTTGTAGCACAGGGAAAGTTCACAACAAACATGTCATGTTTCCTTGTAGCACAGGGAAAGTTCACAACAAAAATGTCATGACTCAAAAGGTGTACTCTTCTACATATACTGCCTCATCCAGGTTTAAAGACAAGGCTACATGTTGCCTTCCTGACAAGGAGACAAGCTAATGATGCTATCCGAGAATAAAGCTTTTACAGGAAGTTAGTAATTGGGACAACGCCATGGATGGACCTTGCTCAAATCTGGGCGCTCGTCCACCGAATTAATGTGACTGTCTGTGTGTCCGTCCCAGTGTGAACACTGCAACCACTAATTACACCCATGTGATCTGCTCACAGAATATTTGATTCTCAGAGAGACAGAATAATGCATGCCTGCGTGTATGTGTGAGAGAGAGAGAGAGAGAGAGAGAGAGAGGAGAGAGAGAGGAGAGAGAGAGGAGAGAGAGAGAGGAGAGAGAGAGGAGAGAGAGAGGAGAGAGAGAGAAGAGAGAAGAGAGAAGAGAGAGAGAGAGAGAGAGAGAGAGAGAGAGAGAGAGAGAGAGAACAAACACCACTGTAAATACAACCCATATTTATGTTTATTTATTTTAACTTGTGTGCTTTAACCATTTGTACATTGTTACAACACTGCATATATATAATATGACATTTGTAATGTCTTTATTGTTTTGAAACTTCTGTATGTGTAATGTTTACTGTTCATTTTTATTGTTTATTTGACTTTTGTATATTACCTACCTCACTTGCTTTGGCAATGTTAACACATGTTTCCCATGCCAATAAAGCCCCTTGAATTGAATTGAATTGAGAGAGAGAGAGAGAGAGGAAGGCAGAGACAGAGAGAGAGAGAGAGAGAGCGGAAGGCAGAGACAGAGAGAGAGAGAGAGCGGAAGGCAGAGAGAGAGAGAGAGAGAGGAAGGCAGAGAGAGAGAGAGAGAGAGAGAGAGAGAGAGAGAGAGAGAGAGAGAGAGAGAGAGAGAGAGAGAGAGAGAGAGAGAGAGAGAATTTAAACCAGTTTTGTATCACTAGGGGTGTAAATTGCAGATTCAATATTCAGCTTGTTAGTTACACAGTCTCCTCTTTTTTGGAACAGTTAAGAGAGACAATCCTTCCCCAGAAACTTCTGATAGATATTAGGTCTGTTGCCAAATCTCAGGAGCCGTATTGCACATGCTTTTACAGCCATAGAGTACTGTAGTTAGTTTGTTGCACGAGTTTATTATAATGGTCTGGCAATTAACCCTTAAACTATTGACTTGTTGTTGATTTTTTTCACATCCCAAAAATGGTTTATTGAATTATTCATTATTTTGTCAATCAATTTGTTCTTAATCAATATAAAGAATTGTTTAGTGTTTCTGTATCAGTATGGACTTCAAAAAAACGAATGTCCTTTGGGGTCATTTTGACCCTGGGCCAAAATTACCTAATTTCCCCTGTAGTATTTTGATAGATAAGACCTTTATTTTAATGTAGGTTTCTCTTGAGACATAATAACAAGTTAGCCATACCACCAGAGGGTGGAGGAAGACCTGCTGGAGTGATCGTGACCAGATAGACAGTTCACCTGCAGACATGGAGCACCTTATGTACTCGCCTATGGTTATAACTGGTTATAACTAGTTATGACTGTGTACTCACCTTTGGTTATAACTGGTTATAACTAGTTATGACTGTGTACTCACCTTTGGTTATAACTG
Organism: Salvelinus alpinus; assembly: GCF_045679555.1. NCBI lineage: Eukaryota > Metazoa > Chordata > Actinopteri > Salmoniformes > Salmonidae > Salvelinus > Salvelinus alpinus. The sequence goes on along the minus strand of NC_092110.1, from coordinate 35,184,708 downwards.
GTAATAACTAGTTATGACTGTGTACTCACCTTTGGGTATAACTGGTTATAACTAGTTATGACTGTGTACTCACCTTTGGTTATAACTGGTTATAACTAGTTATGACTGTGTACTCACCTTTGGTTATAACTGGTTATAACTAGTTATGACTGTGTACTCACCTTTGGTTATAACTGGTTATAACTAGTTATGACTGTGTACTCACCTTTGGTTATAACTGGTTATAACTAGTTATGACTGTGTACTCACCTTTGGTTATAACTGGTTATAACTAGTTATGACTGTGTACTCACCTTTGGTTATAACTGGTTATAACTAGTTATGCCTGTGTACTCACCTATGGTTATAACTGGTTATAACTAGTTACGACTGTGTACTCACCTTTGGTTATAACTGGTTATAACTAGTTATGACTGTGTACTCACCTATGGTTATAACTGGTTATAACTAGTTATGACTGTGTACTCACCTTTGGTTATAACTGGTTATAACAAGTTATCACTGTGTACTCACCTATGGTTATAACTGGTTATAACTAGTTATGACTGTGTACTCACAGTCTGAATACTTGGTAGAACTGTAATACAGAAGCCAGCTACCCTTTGAAACCAGCTATCCTCTGAAACCAGCTACCCATAGCATAGTGCTGTATTGGTGTGTATTTATATAAATACCAGTATTCCTATAATATTCTCTAATATTCTATATATGCAACTTATGGTATTTTGGTTGATATTAACATTTGGTTTGAAGTGAATTTGAGAACTTGGGCCTGCTTTTTCAAGCATCCTGCCCTAGGTCATACCACTCCTATTGGTTCGCTAGCAGTGATGCTAATGCTGGCTGTGGGGTAAGTCAATAAAGAAATCTAAGCTATTTTGCTGGTCATCGTCTCTCAGGATCAATGGATGAATTTTAAAAAATTGTCAATCGAATTAGGTGTATTACACCTTTTGGTATACTACCCCTTTAAAAGGTAATATTTACCACATAATGTAAAAACAGAAATATTTTCTTCAAAATTCCAAAAACAAAATGATACTACGTCAAAAGGTGATACAACACATTTTAAATACTAATGTGGATTGTACTTTGAAAACAAGCTGCACATTATAAAAGGGAAAAATGTTTGTTTTTTTACATAATATGCAAATTCACTGTATGTTTGCTAAAATAACAGTCTGTTCTTGTACAAAAAAATACAAGTCAGGTCATATTATTCACATGTCTAATGTTTTGATAAGAATTATGGTGACATTTCTCTAAGATCGTTGCTTTTTCCAAAAGTTTCTTCTTTGGGTCGAAGTGACCACAGTTGGTAATCCATGTATGTACCCTATGTTGGTAGTTTGAGCGTTAAGCAATGACAATCTTACACAGTAAACAGCAGTCAATCCTGTCAATTAGTTATACAATAACGTGTTCAACATGGCAGCCCTATACAGAGATAGTCAATTGGACATACAGAAAATAGGTTATTAAATCCAAAAAGCTAGATCTCTTACACAATTTAATATGACTTGCGTATATCTATCTCACTTCTCCAAGCTCTTTTCCGCCCCCCAAAAATACGGATGTGGAAACAAACAGTTCAAAGATATTTTCATTTTCACTGTTTTCTTCCAACTCGTTTCCATTTCTAACTCTGAGAGATACTTTTTCAAACAATTCTTTACAGCCACCAAAAACAATAGTTGCCATATAAATTCGACAGAGCACATTAGGGAGGAAATGTCTAGAGTTCGTTGAAATCCTCTACTGGGCAGGCCGCTACAGTGATCTAGAGATGAGAGGAGGGAGACAGCTTCCGGAACAAAGACGGAACACTACGATGACACATACGACGTTTCCCAATTCTCCAAATCAAATCAAATTTTAGTGGTCACATACACATATTTAGCAGATGTTATTGCAGGTGTAGCGATATGCTTGTCTAACCCTCTACCTGTCTACCCTGTAGTGTGAGCTTGTCCACTTCCCTTCACAGATTTTTAAAGGAAAGGACTAGTGTGAGAAAAATATGGTGGAAACTCCCGCTATCCCATTCTTACACCAATCCAATGCTTTGAAATCCATATGGAAAAGAGTGCATACGCTCATACTTGGATAGAAAAGTAGAGCAATGGGACGTAGAGAAACTGGCCTGGATCCCACCGCTGACACCCAGCGTAAGAATAGCCTTGGCCTCCAACATGTTTACCAGGGGACGGGCAGATGGACCGCTGTGGCCCCACTGATGGCCAGGTGGATCAACCACACAGGAGCCTGGCTATTTCCCAATCCACCACAACCACCTTCTGTGGTACACCACACCAGATCAACATCAACTGGGTAAGCCAGAACACTCCCTTCCTTTCATCCCATCATCCCTCCATCCCTCCAGTCATCACCCAACAGAGCTGACCATCTGTGATACTAGTACTGTATATAGGATGGCATACCATGTTGACTGCATAGAAAATATATGCTTCATATGAGTGTGTTAATCAGACTACTTATTTTAAAATCACTGTGACTGTCAGTGTGGTAATCAGACTACTTGTTTTAAAAGCACTGTGACTGTCAGTGTGGTAATCAGACTACTTGTTTTAAAATCACTGTGACTGTCAGTGTGGTAATCAGACTACTTGTTTTAAAATCACTGTGACTGTCAGTGTGGTAATCAGACTACTTGTTTTAAAATCACTGTGACTGTCAGTGTGGTAATCAGACTACTTGTTTTAAAATCACTGTGACTGTCAGTGTGGTAATCAGACTACTTATTTTAAAATCACTGTGACTGTCAGTGTGGTAATCAGACTACTTGTTTTAAAATCACTGTGACTGTCAGTGTGGTAATCAGACTACTTGTTTTAAAAGCACTGTGACGCTAAGTTGCAGTCGAAACAGCTCATAAAAGTATGCCAGTGATATGTGTTAATACATGTTTTAAAAGCACTGTGACTGTCAGTGTGTTACCACAAATGTATTTCTGTGTGTATGTCCACGTTGCAGCATCTGAGATTTGTGGTAGGTAATCCTGCCTAAATTTTATTCCTTCTGTGCCTGTGTGCATGTGTATAAGTGTGTGTCTGAGAGAGAGAGAGAGAGAGAGAGGACAGCTTGTGTGTGTGGGAACACAATCTATATATGGGTGAAAACATTCCATTTACGACTTCAGCTCTTGACCCTGAAGCAAGTGAAGCAGCCAGAAAGTATAAAACATTCAGAAGATTGTGTAGAGGTTTGGGCTTAGGGAAATTTTAATCATTCCACAAATTATATAGATATCAATATCTTGATCGAGACAGGCTACTATCTACTATGACAAATTGATGCTGGTTAGGAGCAATGCCAAAAAGAGAAAAAGCTTGCAAAACAAATGGGGCCAAAACAAAGTCATATTTTATGGCAGATATAAAAGGCCTCTGAAGCAGTCCCAGTCATCATCAAACCTGCTGACGCTTGAAAACTCTGCCTCTCAAGGATAGAGCCCCATATTGCCTCCTCCTCTACACTAATCCTGGGGAAGTTTGAGTGTTTGAGAACACTTATAAGTCTAAAGATCACCTTGCTCCTGATGTTCTACAGTAGTGAGGACTGGGATACCCTGAATTGACAGTCTTAGTCACTACAGTACAGTACTGTCACGTATACTCCCTCTCCGGCCTCTAGGTCACCAGGCTGCTGATTATTCCGCACTCCTGTCACCATCGTCTCGCGCGCCTGCGCCTCATGACACTCACCTGGACTCCATCACCTCCTTGATTATCTTCCCTGTATCTGTCCCTCACCTGGACTCCATCACCTCCTTGATTATCTTCCCTATATCTGTCCCTCACCTGGACTCCATCACCTCCTTGATTATCTTCCCTGTATCTGTCCCTCACCTGGACTCCATCACCTCCTTGATTATCTTCCCTATATCTGTCCCTCACCTGGACTCCATCACCTCCTTGATTATCTTCCCTATATCTGTCCCTCACCTGGACTCCATCACCTCCTTGATTATCTTCCCTATATCTGTCCCTCACCTGGACTCCATCACCTCCTTGATTATCTTCCCTATATCTGTCACTCACCTGGACTCCATCACCTCCTTGATTATCTTCCCTGTATCTGTCCCTCACCTGGACTCCATCACCTCCTTGATTATCTTCCCTGTATCTGTCACTCCCCTTTGGTTCTTTCCTCAGGTGTTATTGACTCTGTGTTCATGTCGGTGCTTTGTTTGTGTTTCGTGTTCATTGTTTCTTTTGTTTATTTAAACACTCACTCCCTGAACTTGCTTCCCAACTCTCAGTGCACACGTTACAAGTACCGGACAGGGGCGTGTAGTGCATACTGCACCTCAACAGGTATGACCTAGATTTGCTAAAGATGTAGGATCTTAATTTGACCTATATTGTCAGGGCAAAATAATCCTGCAGCAAGAGGATTTTAACGTTCTAGATTGGTGATTAGTCTATTAGCTGGCCAAAAGTAGGCTTCATGAAAAATGCAATAGTGTGAATATAACTGTGTGTTAGTGTGGGTTTTCAGGTCAAATATGTAAATCACAAAGCTCATCTGCATTTCCTGTGGTACAGGAAAATTCTCAGCAACAAAAGAGTGATCAACATCTGTATAATACAGGACTTTTCTTTAGCGACGGTACATTCCCTTGAAGTCAAGTGTGAACTAGCACTTCACTGTCATCTGTGTCTTTTAGCAATCCTGTATCCACTAAAACATAATGGCCCTGATATCTCAAATTGTCAAGTTGTAATCTGAAGTATTGACTTGGCAGCTGAAACAGAGTCCAACACGCAGCATGTTTGACATTGCCTTTTCTACAGTGAGTGAGGGCCGTTTTGTGTAAAGCTAGATGGCAGTGATCGGCCAATGTTCACCCAGCCATGCAGGGAAGAGCAGTACAGTGTACCCGTGGGCTCATGTCAGAGTGACGCAACACTCATTATCTCTTGCATAACGACCCTGATGCCAAGCGTCCAACGTAGCTTTTTAGGAGCAGACGGGAGTCTTGTCAAAATGGGGTCCGGAGCTGTATAGGAGGCTGGAACAAAAGTGCTTTCAATTTAGATCTGAAAGATTCTCTTGTTTCCCAGAAATAGTGCCATCTTTATGATCGGCAATATCCGCTCCCAAAGACAGGAAGTGGCAGAAATTGGCGGAGTGTTCCGAGCTTATCTATTCAGATTCAGATGAAAACTACCAACGAGAGGCCAGCCCCCCCCCCCCCCCCCACCACCACCCTTCAGTTCTCTGGCTACTGTAGGTTATGAGGTCTATGGCCCCTTATGTTGCTAACCCCAAATCCCAGCCAAGTGGATGAATGAGATCAGACTTTTGATTAGTAGTCTTGTAGTCAATTCACAGAGCTATTCACATGTTCCACGATCAAAAGGAGGGAAATGGTTGAGAGGAAAAGCTAGGAGATCTGAAAGGGAGTTCAGTTACAATGAGAAGTCAGATGAAGCCGTGCTTCACTTCACAATGCGGTGGCTAATGCATCTAATCACTGCACTTGATTTACTTTGCTAATTGACAATTCCATGGTCTTCCACGTTAGCAAACATGCAGTAAGTTGTCATTGGTTGCACTAAGTTGTCATTGGTTGCACTAAGTTGTCATTGGTTGCACTAATTGCACTGTTTGTTTACATAATCTGGTTCTAGTATTCATGACGTCACCCTGAAGAAGGCACAGTGATGCCGAAACGTTAGTGGTTTACCTAATAAATGACTAGGAGCTTGTATATAGCGTGCAACTCTCTTTATTTATTCTTATAGCCAACATAAGTTGAAAAGATGCTTACTACCAGAGACCTCCAAAAGGAAAATACTCTTAACCCATTGACATTCAAGCATTTTTAGAGTAACTTATCCATGATCACTGAGAACTGTCTTCGATCCTTGGCTGTGCAGACACCAGCAGATCAATCAATTAATGAATCAATCAATCAATCAATCACAGCACTGTTTATCTAACTGGTAATTGACATCTCTTACCAATCCTAGAAAAGGTTAGGGTTTGACATGATCCTCCATCAACTTTTTCCCAGTGAGTCTACAGATACACACACAGCAGTAACAGCTGACTTCTTACAGCTCAGAGATGCACCTCTGTGTACAGCTTACCTTCAAGACTGAGGAAGAACTCAAGCGTGACGTAGCACCTCTGCCCCCCTCCCCCACCGCCCAAAAAAACGTTGCATTTTAATGAAGAACATGGAACATTCTTTCATTTAAATTGGAAAAAGGCAAAATAACACAATCTAATGTCGCCCTGAGCCAGAGAGATTAAGTAAGTAACTAAGTACTCAATAGAACAATTTAATTGAAATCTCGGGGGTTGAGGAGGTAAGGGAGGGAAAAGCCTGCCCAATGAGTGAAGTTTAAAAAAAGGCATCAACATTTTCCCTGGAATGCCATTTTTCACTCAGTCCAAGGAAAAGGTTAGCTTGCTCCACTGTTATATTAATATATAGCCATTGATAATTGGTTTTCTATCATTCACGAAAATGTACAATGCTCCAAGGCACAACATTTTTCTTCTTTGCATTCTCTTGCGATAGTACTGACATTCCCTCATACATTCCCCCTGTATCTCTCTCTCTTGTTTCATTAAGGTCATTCCACTTCAAAAAGCATCAGAAAGAGGTTTGACAACCATCATCTCGGGAATGTTCTGGAATCATTTCTGTAGTTTGAAAACAGATACGGTTAGCATTCCTGCAACATTATTTTGCTGAAATATAATTTGATAGCTGAGAAATTAAGATAATTGATTGTACCCAAATTCGCCATTTTAAAATATAAGATTAATATTATATTCAATAGATATAGTACATACAGTCAGGTCCATAAATATTTGGACGTTGACCAAATTATTCCAAGTTATTATTATTTTAGCTGTCTACCACAGGATATAGGAGTTGAAATTAAACAATGAATATGAGCTGAAAGTGCAGACTTTCACCTTTCATTTGAGGGTATTTACATCCAAGTCGTGTGAATGGTGTAGGAATTACAGCACGTTTTATATGCGGTCCCCCCCCTTTTTATTAAGGGACCACAAGTAATTGGACATTTGCTGCTCAGCTGTTCAATGGCCAGGTGTGTGTTATTCCCTCATTAGTTCATTTACAAGTAAGCAGAGAAGTAAGTCCAGAGTTCAAGTGTGGCATCTGGAATCTGTTGCTGTTAACCCTCAATATGAAGTTCAAAGAGCCTCAGAAACAGGAAGACCAGATTCAAGTTAGAAACATCTAAAAAGCCTGTACAGTTCTGGAACAACCTCCTATGGACAGATGAGACAAAGATCAACTTGTACCAGATTGATGGGAAGAGAAGAGTATGGAGAATGGAAGGAACTGCTCATGATCTGAAGCATACCACCTCATCTGTGAAGCATGGAGGAGGTGGTGTTATGGTGTGGGCATATATGGCTGCCAATGGAACTGGTTCCCTTGTATTTATTGATGACTGCTGACAAAAGCAGCAGGATGAATTCTGAAGTGTTTAGGACTATATTATCTGCTCAGATTCAGCCAAATACTTCAAAACTTATTGGACGGTACTTCACAGTGAAGATGGACAATGACCCGAAGCATACCGCGAAAACAACCCAATACTTTCATAAGGCAAAGAATGGGAATGTTCTGCAATGGCCAAGTCAATCCCCTGACCTGAATCCAATTGAGCATTTCACTTGCTGAAGGCAAAACTGTGGGCAAAACGCCCCAAGAACAAGCAGGAAGTGAAGACATCTACAGTAAAGGGCTGGCAGAGCATCACCAGGTAAGAAACCCAGCATCTGGTGATGTCCATTGGTTCCAGACTTCAGGCAGTCATTGACTGCAAAGGATTTGCAACCAACTATTAAAACTCACAATTTAATGTGTGATTATGTTAGTTTGTCCAATTACTTTTGAGCCCTTAAAATTGGGGTGGGGGGGTGGGCTATGTATAAAAATGGTTGTAGTTCCGACACGATTCATACTATAATTTCGACAGAACTCTTAAATGAAAGATGAAAGTCGACACTTAAAGCACATCGTGATTGTTTCCTTTCAAATCCATTGTGGCGTACAGAGACAAAATGATTGTATCACTGTCCAAATACATCTGGACCTGACTGCAACATCCGATTTAGACCCCCCAAATATGTTGGTTTCCTTACCCTGTAAGCAGTCTCCGGACAAGGTATGACAGCAACCCATCCTTTGATTTTGTTTACCTGGCCACTGTTTCAAATGTTCACTTTTTAGCATTTGTGGCACAAATCCAATGCAACTCAAGCAAACCAAGGCATTGATTGTGAAGAAAGAGAGGTTCTGGACATATTCTAGAATTCCAGGCGTAAATAGCCTGCTTTATGAAAGGTTGCCTTTTCCCTGAAGGACGAGGGACAATAACCCTGTGAGCACACAACTCAATACTATCATTTCATTTTCAGCGTGAGCTCAGATGGAGTTTTATATGTTTGGACGTATGGGACCACCACTATGGAAAACAAAGACCCACCGGTCAACCAGCCAATCAAACTGTGGTCTGTTTTGCAATGACACAGAGCAGCAGTGGAATGACTTAACGTTCCAACCAAATCAATATCCTCGAAGACTAGGTGCATCATATCATCCTCTGAACCATGAGTCCGAACACACAACCAATGTAAAGCCAAAGGCTCTGTGTGTGACAGAATACAATTGGTGTTGAGCGATAGCTGTAGCTGTGGGGTGAATGGATCGTGCCTCTGCAGGGTGTGTGTAGGGTGGAGGATTGATACATACACTTTGCCTGATGTGGAGGAGAGGTTCAATCATGCTGTCCAGTCCAAATGTGGGTTAGTGGGCCAGAGCCTAGGGGACGGATGAACCTGATTGAGATAGAGACAGAGGTAACAACATGGAAGGAGATAGATAGAGACGCAGGTAACAACAGGAAGGGAGGGAGGGAAATAGAGACACAGGTAACAACAGGAAGGGAGGGAGGGAAATAGAGACACAGGTAACAACAGGAAGGGAGGGAGGGAAATAGAGACACAGGTAACAACAGAGAGGGAGGGAAATAGAGACACAGGTAACAACAGGAAGGGAGGGAGGGAAATAGAGACACAAGTAACAACAGGAAGGGAGGGAGGGAAATAGAGACACAGGTAACAACAGGAAGGGAGGGAGGGAAATAGAGACACAGGTAACAACAGAGAGGGAGGGAGGGAAATATAGACACAGGTAACAACAGGAAGGGAGGGAAATAGAGACACAGGTAACAACAGGAAGGAAGGGAGGGAAATAGAGACACAGGTAACAACAGAGAGGGAGGGAAATAGAGACACAGGTAACAACAGGGAGGGAGGGAAGGAAATAGAGACACAGGTAACAACAGAGAGGGAGGGAAATAGAGACACAGGTAACAACAGGAAGGGAGGGAGGGAAATAGAGACACAGGTAACAACAGGAAGGGAGGGAGGGAAATATAGACACAGGTAACAACAGGAAGGGAGGGAGGGAAATAGAGACACAGGTAACAACAGGAAGGGAGGGAGGGAAATAGAGACACAGGTAACAACAGGAAGGGAGGGAGGAAAATAGAGATGCAGGTAACAATAGGGAGGGAGGGAAATAGAGACACAAGTAACAACAGGAAGGGAGGGAGGGAAATAGAGACACAAGTAACAACAGGAAGGGAGGGAGGGAAATTGAGACACAAGTAACAACAGGAAGGGAGGGAGGGAAATAGAGACACAGGTAACAACAGGAAGGGAGGGAGGGAAATAGAGACACAGGTAACAACAGGAAGGGAGGGAGGGAAATAGAGACACAGGTAACAACAGGAAGGGAGGGAAATAGAGATGCAGGTAACAACAGGAAGGGAGGGAAATAGAGACACAGGTAACAACAGGAAGGGAGGGAGGGAAATATAGACACAGGTAACAACAGGGAGGGAGGGAGGGAAATAGAGACACAGGTAACAACAGGAAGGGAGGGAGGGAAATAGAGACACAGGTAACAACAGGAAGGGAGGGAGGGAAATAGAGACACAGGTAACAACAGAGAGGGAGGGAAATAGAGACACAGGTAACAACAGAGAGGGAGGGAAATAGAGACACAGGTAACAACAGGGAGGGAGGGAAGGAAATATAATCACAGGTAACAACAGGAAGGGAGGGAGGGAAATATAATCACAGGTAACAACAGGAAGGGAGGGAGGGAAATAGAGACACAGGTAACAACAGGAAGGGAGGGAGGGAAATAGAGACACAGATAACAACAGGAAGGGAGGGAAATAGAGACACAGGTAACAACAGGAGGGAGGGAGGGAAATAGAGACACAGGTAACAACAGAGAGGGAGGGAGGGCAATAGAGACACAGGTAACAACAAAGAGGGAGGGAGGGAAATATAATCACAGGTAACAACAGGAAGGGAGGGAGGAAAATAGAGACACAGGTAACAACAGAGAGGGAGGGAGGGAAATATAATCACAGGTAACAACGGGAAGGGAGGGAAATAGAGACACAGGTAACAACAGAAAGGGAGGGAGGGAAATAGAGACACAGGTAACAACAGAAAGGGAGGGAGGGAAATAGAGACACAGGTAACAACAGGGAGGGAGGGAGGGAAATATAATCACAGGTAACAACAGGAAGGGAGGGAGGAAAATAGAGACACAGGTAACAACAGAGAGGGAGGGAGGGAAATATAATCACAGGTAACAACAGGAAGGGAGGGAAGAAAATAGAGACACAGGTAACAACAGAAAGGGAGGGAGGGAAATATAGACACAGGTAACAACAGAGAGGGAGGGAGGGAAATATAATCACAGGTAACAACAGGAAGGGAGGGAAGAAAATAGAGACACAGGTAACAACAGGAAGGGAGGGAGGGAAATAGAGACACAGGTAACAACAGAGAGGGAGGGAGGGAAATAGAGACACAGGTAACAACAGGAAGGGAGGGACGGAAATAGAGACACAGGTAACAACAGAGAGGGAGGGAGGGAAATAGAGACACAGGTAACAACAGAGAGGGAGGGAGGGAGGGAAATAGAGACACAGGTAACAACAGGGAGGGAGGGATGGAAATAGAGACACAGGTAAGTAACAACAGGGAGGGAGGGAGGGAAATAGAGACACAGGTAAGTAACAACAGGGAGGGAGGGAGGGAAATAGAGACACAGGTAACAACAGGATGGGAGGGAGGGAAATAGAGACACAGGTAACAACAGAGAGGGAGGGAGGGAGGGAAATAATGATGCAGGTAACAACAGAGAGGGAGGGAGGGAGAGTTGCCCCTGATGGAGATAAACAGACTATCCTATATTTCCTGATTCTTATCATTATGTCTGTCTGTAGACCTATGACTTTGTATGTGGGAATTACTTTATTGTCAATTCCTAAGTGAACTGAGATCCTTTGTGAAGTGGAATGTGTGAGTAGTGAGTGGTCAGTTTTTGGTAACTATGTACCGTGTAGCGTAGGGAATAAGGAACTTTTGGCAGGTAGTACAGAGTAGAAGGGAGGGAGGGGGTAATATTGAAGGAGTGGTTGATGTTAAAAGGTCAGACAGTCTTTAAGACTCCCACTAATGATGTCGCTAACCGAGTAGTGAATGAAGCTCTTGGTGAAAAGTGCTGACACAAAACTCAAAAGGCCTCTGCCTCCTGCTCCTCTCAATCCAATTTCTTATTTTCTGGGATTAACTTTGCAGACTCTCGTCCATTGATAGACTTCCAATCAAAGCATAATTATAGAGAACCCCGTTCATTTGAGAGATATGTGAGACATTATGTATTCACTGTTTTGCATAATTTCTGGGTAATAATTATGTATGTAATAAAATGTTATTGCAGTGTCAGATCAGACATATTAGCATTCATGTGCTTGTCCAATTAACTTTGCTGATTGAGACACCAATCAAATTAACTAAATGATTACTGCTATGAGAATGTACTGTTATGCAACAGCAAGTAACTTGACTTCAATGGATACAAAGTCTGTTTAAATATAATGTCTGTTTGCCAGATATTAAAAGACTCAAGGATGAAATTGAAAGAAAGCATTACCTATAAAAGTATTGTATTGTAGGCTTCTGGTAACACTATAAAGCTTGGTATCCCTGAGCAATGCTACGAGTGGATCAGTACCGGTACCACTAGCAGTATAGTATGGATATGGACATGGATTGGTGATCTGGACGTGACCAGAGACAAATCCCTCTAAACCTGCCTCACTCAGCAGCTTTACCCTTGATTAGTAATCAGCATTGGGTCTTTAATTACGAAATGACTGACAGAGAAGTCTGGGTGGAAAAGGTAAGGCACTGGGTTCCTGTACCTCTGTGTACCTTGGTGTAGGAGTGGACAGATGGGATGGGTTCCTGTACCTCTGTGTACCTTGGTGTAGGAGTGGACAGATGGGATGGGTTTCTGTACCTCTGTGTACCTTGGTGTAGGAGTGGACAGATGGGATGGGTTCCTGTACCTCTGTGTACCTTGGTGTAGGAGTGGACAGATGGGACAGGTTCCTGTACCTCTGTGTGCCTTGGTGTAGGAGTGGACAGATGGGATGGGCTCCTGTACCTCTGTGTACCTTGGTGCAGGAGTGGACAGATGGGACAGGTTCCTGTACCTCTGTGTACCTTGGTGTAGGAGTGGACAGATGGGACGGGTTCCTGTACCTCTGTGTACCTTGGTGTAGGAGTGGACAGATGGGATGGGTTCCTGTACCTCTGTGTACCTTGGTGTAGGAGTGGACAGATGTGATGGGTTCCTGTACCTCTGTGTACCGTGGTGTAGGAGTGAACAGATGGGATGGGTTCCTGTACCTCTGTGTACCTTGGTGTAGGAGTGGACAGATGGGATGGGTTTCTGTACCTCTGTGTACCTTGGTGTAGGAGTGGACAGATGGGACAGGTTCCTGTACCTCTGTGTACCTTGGTGCAGGAGTGGACAGATGGGATGGGTTCCTGTACCTCTGTGTACATTGGTGTAGGAGTGGACAGATGGGACGGGTTCCTGTACCTCTGTGTACCTTGGTGTAGGAGTGGACAGATGGGATGGGTTCCTGTACCTCTGTGTACCTTGGTGTAGGAGTGGACAGATGTGATGGGTTCCTGTACCTCTGTGTACCGTGGTGTAGGAGTGAACAGATGGGATGGGTTCCTGTACCTCTGTGTACCTTGGTGTAGGAGTGGACAGATGGGATGGGTTTCTGTACCTCTGTGTACCTTGGTGTAGGAGTGGACAGATGGGACAGGTTCCTGTACCTCTGTGTACCTTGGTGCAGGAGTGGACAGATGGGATGGGTTCCTGTACCTCTGTGTACATTGGTGTAGGAGTGGACAGATGGGATGGGATCCTGTACCTCTGTGTACCTTGGTGCAGGAGTGGACAGATGGGATGGGATCCTGTACCTCTGTGTACCTTGGTGCAGGAGTGGACAGATGGGATGGGTTCCTGTACCTCTGTGTACCTTGGTGTAGGAGTGGACAGAAAGGATGGGTTCCTGTACCTCTGTGTACCTTGGTGTAGAAGTGGACAGATGGGACAGGTTCCTGTACCTCTGTGTACCTTGGTGTAGGAGTGGACAGATGGGATGGGTTCCTGTACCTCTGTGTACCTTGGTGTAGAAGTGGACAGATGGGACAGGTTCCTGTACCTCTGTGTACCTTGGTGCAGGAGTGGACAGATGGGATGGGTTCCTGTACCTCTGTGTACCCTGGTGTAGGAGTGGACAGATGGGATGGGATCCTGTACCTCTGTGTACCTTGGTGTAGGAGTGGACAGATGGGATGGGATCCCTGGCTGATGAGCAATGCTTCTGCTCCCATGGAGACAATCATTACTGAGAAAGA